>NC_083618.1:17055197-17205197 GCF_963584025.1 Labrus mixtus | reverse complement strand
TCACAATGACAAAGAAAACTGGCGATACAGCGTATCTGGTCAAGCATGAACTAATAAAAACGTTTTTTAATCACAGTGCGTCTCATGTCTCCGGAGGGATGTCCTAAAGAGAGATGAGAGGGAAAGAAAAATAGAGTGTATCTTGGGTAAATACAACATGTTTGACCACGGTAACAATTAGATTGTATTATTTTAACCTTTCAGATTTCAATCAAATTGATGTGGTTCAGATTGCTGGTATTTACAAATATTTGAAGTAATATTCTCCAAATCCAGATATTCAGGTCAGATTTTCAGCCTGCAATGCCAAGAGAAAGAGAAATGCCGACCTTACGTTGAACTTTCCAGCTCTCTCTTCCCCTTTATGTTGTCCGTCTCTTTTGTCAAGTTCCCCTCTCGTCACAGAGCCATCTCTCTCTCTTTCCTCCTCTCCTCTTGTCTGTCTTCCATCCTTCCCTTTCCATTTCATTTCATCACTGCCGTCTTACCCTGTCCGACTACACTCATCCTCTTTCTCCCCTCTCCTTCTCTCTCTCTCTTTCACCTCACAGTTTTTTTTTTCCTGTGACAGTGAATGAGAGATGGGGGTCAGCTTGTTGATGCTGGTGTCAGTAAAATCTTATCATCTCACTGCAGCTTTTGGCAAAAGGAAGTCACAGCAAAACACCTGTAATATTTTACTCTCCACCCATCCTGAGACAACATTGGTAACAAAACATGTGAGAAGGAGAAACATCAGGATCAATACTCTACATTCATCCCAAAAGTAATCCATACCTACGTTTCTCCTGTTTGTTTGTTTTCTTTATGATTTTTCATGTGTAGTGGTGTTTAAGTGGAGTTGTTCCAGTACACTTTTTTTCCTTCCTAATACTTGCCTTAAAGCAACTCTGTTCCAGTGTGATATCCAAAGAAAATATATATATATAGCTAATAAACAAACCCTGTTGTAGTACTGCTATTGTTTTACCACTACTGCCTGTCTCTGTTTTACAAATGGATTTGTACAAATACCTGAAGACAGGAAGTGCCGTTAAACTTCAAGGGATTTGTTTGCTATTTTTAAAAGATACATCACTCAAAATCAGATTTTCAAAAAGCTATGAATTTCTTTAGTATTAAAAGTTTCTTTTTTTTCTGAGCTCATGAGTTGGCATCTGATTGTCGTATTGACTCATGGACACGCCAGTAACTTAACCCACATCCAGGGCTGTGTCAGAGGCGTTTCCTGCATTGGTATTGGCCTTGGAACACATCTGTTTCCTTGTCTTCCTTGTATGTGTTACCATGGTTACCTGATCATATTACAAGTACGTATAGATTTCTTTCCTGTGAATTGAGGACCAGCAGATACATTATAGAAGTCATAGTTGAATAACATATCAGTATACAATATCTGCAATTACTGTGGTTGTTTCTGATTTTTGCTAACCTCCATGTTCAGAGTTCAGTGGAAAGGTGTGACGCCGGTGCTGCACTGGGATGAAAAACTGTATTATTGTTGTTGTTTTCAACAAATAAGACCCTAACAAAAGGTATTGTTTTTACTGAGCCATTCAACGTAGGGAATGCAAATAGTCCCACCACCTTGTCTTGTAATGTTTCAATCAATCCATTTTTATTTACTGTATATAGCGGGAAATTTGGACAGGAGTGATCTTAGGACACTTAACCAAAAAAGCAGGTTCAGACTTTACTTGTTGTTATATCACTTATAGAGACACTTAACGGATTTACAATGAGCAAACACTTGGCAACATTTGGGAATAGTGGAAGGAAAATCTTAACAGAGAACCGTTGAGCAGAACCAGATTCATGTTGAACGGCCATCTGCCTCAACCAATATCTCCTGACATTTCTTCTGCCCTTTGGATATTTGGTACCACTTGATCATGTCTGGATGCTTTTTGTATCATTGAACTGCTGCCACCTGATTGGCTATCTAACTTTTTGCATGAAGGAGCAGGTGTACAGTGGCACCTAATGAGGTGACCACTGGCTGTGGATAATCCGTTTTCAAAGGTGAAAAGTCAATTACTCTTTTTCCTCCAGTTCAGGGAGTTCACAGGACATAAAAACATCCCTGGAGCTTTAAAGAAGTGTTGCTGTGCTGTTGTTTGCAGAGGACACCTCAGGACAGACATTCATAATTTAAGAGGCTTAAACTCACAGCTGCACAACACTGGTTACTCCATAGACATCCATTCAAAATGAATAGACTATCTATAGATGTTGCTGACGGTCCCAGCGTCGCAGCTCCTCAGAGAGTTAAGCTGAACAGGTTCAAATAGTCCCACTGCTGCTCTGCCTTTGCTGCTATGACAGTGATACATTGTAATGGTGATACTTTGCAGCCATTACCCTTTTATCCTGTCCGTCCCCCAGCTGGACGATCTTTATCAAAATACTCCCTTGTTCCCTATCTCTCTTTAAACATTCCCGCTGTCTCTATTTTGCTTTCCCTTGCTCCTCTCTTTTGGACATCTCTCCGGCGACATGAGACGGACTGTAATGGAATTTTTTTCTATCGTCAATCTAAGGGCGGGTGATGCATGGCTCCAATTTCCCCTCGCTGGAGCCACCTGAACGGCTGAATCACTGTTGGGTCCGGCAATGGTGCAGGATGGCCTTAAGACCCAAGAGAGAAGGAAAAAGAGTCGATGAAGAAGAAGTAAAGAAGAAAAGGAAGAGTATATTGAGAAGCGAAGAGATGAAAAGAGAAGGAGGCAGGGAAGGGAATGAAAGGGAGAGAGTTTGAAGGAAACCAAAAGAGAAAGACTCTTTCTCCCACACACTCGCTGGAACATAAAGGCAGACACACACAGAAGCAGGTAGAGACCATTTTTTCTCATCAAAGTGTACCAGACAAATGTTGTCTATTACCAACCCTGCTGAGCCAGTGGCACATTTAGTTTATACCGCTCACTGTTTCTCACACTTTGTTTTCCAGTGGTTTCACAATCCCCTCTCTCTCCCCAAGAACTCTGTATTCTCTCCCCCAGGCATAAAAGAGGGCCAAATTAAATGTACCAGCTGTAGGTGAACCAGGATGGAGCGAGCAATGCTAAATTGGACACAGATTTTTAACAATAATTTAAAAAAAAAAACAACTTGAAAAGTGAGAGAGTAAGAGAGCAAGAAAAGAGCGAGAAGGTGAAGCAAATAAAAGATCGGCCACCTGTGGATTACTGCTCCCTCTTTACTAACAGAGAGTCCCTTTATTAGCCTGTCAGTATGACTGATAGACTGACCCTGCTGAGGAGCTCATACCTCTCCATACAGAGAACAACAGTCAACACTGCACCAAGTGCAGAGAAGTCGAGGTTGCGTTTGCCAGAAATCATCATAAACATTGGAGTCACTTCTGAAGGGCATACTTTGACAGGGGCAATGTCTCCAGATTGTTTATCTCTTTATATTTCCTTCCCCTTCTTCTCTCCTCTGTGGGCCATATCCGGCAAAGTTTATTTCAACGTCTTGATTTGGCCGTGGGGTCATCAGCGACGGGCTTCAAAAGAGTAAGTCCTTCACACAGGAAGAAAAAGAAATCCAGTGTGAGGCAACATCTGGAGGCTAATGATGACACAAAGAAGTATTGAGGTTAGAAAGAAAGCTGAACAGGAAGGTTTTGTTTGCAGTGGGGTTGAAGAGACAGAAAAAGGCGTATTTTTTTCATGACCAGACAGAGCCTGAGGAGGAGACACACAAACAGAGTGGGAGGAAAGAGAGGGTGTCTGTAAGGAGAGTAGGCAGTGCAATCCTCAGGAAAACAAGGTGGGAATTATTTATGAATTAAACTGACACAAACTTAACTGGGACATTCAGGATTTCAAATAAGCAATCCATTATGTATAGGGCTGTTGAAAAGACACCTCCCAGGATGGTTACAGGCTCTACACACAAAGCACAAATTGAAATTATACTCCCTGCTGTAAAACGTAGTGGACCGTTGTTTCCTTACACCGAGGCATCTATCAAACAAGCAGAAACATCTTCTGTTGATGTTTACAGCCACAATCACATTTAGAAGGAAGATGTCTTTCTTCATTTCCCAGGCATCAACTTATTACACAAGGTTAAGGAAGGTAGTCTGCCTGTCTATTGCCAGACCTTCAAGGGGGAAAAAAAATGCACACTTTATACTGATAACTTTATTTGAGTGGTCGGGTAGTCTGCAACAAAAAAAAACAAAGCAGGTAGTGCGTCCTCTAAAACCATTTCTTCAAATATATTAGATTTGTCTTTATTCCACTCTCCTATGATGTCTCTTGTCCTTGTTAACATTTTTCTTCAGGCCAGAGCACACTTTGCATGTCTTATGCATGCTAACAAGAGAGAGAGAGAGAGAAAGGATTACAAGAGAGTCTATCGCCGTCGCAGGTGCCTTCTTTCCCCTCTGTGTCTGGGTGGTGTCAACGTTTGAGACGAATGACAACATCTGTGCCACATCTCTGGAGAGTTCTTTGACTTAAATGTGAAAATACACTGTGCAAAAGTAAAACTACATGAAACACCAGGAAGATCAATCTGTCCATTTAGGAAACACAAGCGATTATCAATCAACTTCTATCAATTCAATACATTTTGTGTGACGGTGAAAATCTCCCAAAGGGTTGGAGTCGGGTCATTAGAAAATACCACGGGCTTGGGCAGAGCGGTTCAAAACGTGTCAAAGCAGTGCTCCATGTAAGTCATAAATAACTTACAGAAACATTGCACACAGTACATTTTATGCATTAACACGTCCACCTTCTACCTTCTCTTCAACTTTCTCTGTCATGCTCTCTCTTTATATCTCTCTCTCTCTCTCTCTCTCTCTCTCTCAAACACACACACAGATTAAGGGCCCGAAAGGCAAGAAAGTGTTTTCTTGTTAACACATAGATAGGTAGGTACTATATCAATAAGTGTTAGGTAGGAGGTAGAAGATCATACTTAAAACAAAGTCATAATTATTATTATTATTATTAATCATTCTCATAATATCTTTAATATGTCTGTTATTGCTAATGAGCTACAATATAATATAATTGATGCATTGTTATAGTAAATCGTTTATTACTTAGAGTATTTTTTTAATAAATGCTCTGATGTGATCTAGAAAGTCAACTAACTTAATCATCTAACTTTATAAGGGATCCAAAAGCAACACCAAAACCACTTGCGACATGAGTGGATCATCTTTCAATAACTGTTTTGAACCCTTTACTGGGACAATTAACAGATTCAAATGTATAGATGAATGCACTTGTTTTGTTTTTGATAAATTCTAAATGAAACAGTGAAAATACACTCATTGCTACTGTCCGTCCCAGTTGCATGAACCATACCGTTCTCAGGATTCCGAGATCAAAGTGAGTCACATCTTTCTCTTTGAACAGTCATCGACCCTCCAAATCAGACTCCAATCAAAGGTCCGTAGGATTTCTGTTTCATCCACGCTGCCCTTAAGTCTTCTCTCGGTATTAATGAGAAATATAATTAGAAGAGATGGATTTCTTTAAGGAAGAGGAGCAATCTGATGGGTGACCCAGCATTTGGCTTGTAATTATTCTTAGTGCCTCAGAGGATCAAGGCCTCTGATGGGACCTGATTTCGTTGATGGACAGACACATGCGAAAAATACATCAATCCTTTACAGCCCATTTCTTTCCAGTTTAGTTGTTCTATTTTCTCCACAAACACACAAACACACACGCCTTTGTTTTCTCAGTCTTGTCCATCACTCACCTTGACTGAGAGACACACACACACACACACACACACACACACAACATGAAGCAGAGGCGGAAAACAAAACAGATATTGTAGTTGTATTCTCTTCCTCCTGCACTCTTCTCTGTCTGCTGTATTCTAATGTCTGTCCATGTTTAAGTTATAGAAATAAAAACAAAGCGGCTGAAACCACCCACCTGATGCATATTTGATCCTCCCTGCTTTGTCCAAGCTGTTGTTTATTCATGCCCTCTTCAGTCTGGCAGCGAGAGGAAAGCGCTCATTTACATGAAAATATGAAATCCAGTGTGTTGAGGTGCAGACACCTATGTACACACATAGAGAGCCACAAACCCCTCAGTGTTCATCTCCAGAGAGTGAGAAACAATCTCCTGGGCTATTGAGCATAACTGAGTGAATTGAGAGGGGAAGAGGAAGATTATCACAAATCATCTATTGTTCAAATTGTTTCTGAAAGTAAGCTGGCCAAAAGTCCCAAAAGTAGCATTACACACAACAAATTACTATCTCCACTAAATCGATCTCTATTTACTTTTTAGAAGGGTGCAATAAGTTCTTGTAAAGTTAAAGCAATATTTATCCTCTTGTTAGCCCACTTTTTTCTGCACTCTTGAAAAGCCCTTTGAACTGCAATTTAATTTGTCTGAAAGCTGCTATGTAAATAAAGTTTGATTGATTGATTGATTCTGGAATGAGGCCAAATTAATTTGTAGGATTTTCGGGGAATGCGTGATGACCTGTTTAGCTGCATGTCACTTCAGTGAAGCAACGGTGAAGATCCAGAAGTGGAGCTGCAAAACGCTGAACATGAACCCTGCTTATACTACGGTGGGTTGAAAATTGATCGTGTGTTATGAACATCCTCCTTCAGCTGAATTAATCCCAGCCTGATAGAAGCTCAACATGTGGCCTGAGTCATCGAAAGATGGATGATCAACGCTGGTTTGCTTAGAAACAACTTTGTTTAAATGTCTTCTACATTTGTCACTATGAGCAATGTAGTAAAAAAAAAACCCAGGTGTTTCTAACTTTGATGATACCTTGTTTAGGGTCTATGCTCTATGTTCTAACTAATCATTGAACTACTTTCAGAGTTCACTTAGCGTCTGTAGAAGTTAGTTAGTACTTAGTCCTGTACTTTTACAGTAGTTTATTTGTGATCACTTCTTCGTTGGTTCAGGTTTTCACAGCTTTTTAGCATTCAAAATTTGACTAATTCCTCAGAAGTCGCAGCAAAATGTATTTCTTAACATTCAAACAAAATACCATGTTTAAGAGAGAAACGACCAAAACATAGCACTTGTGCTATCACACTAGGCGAGGCCGGTCTTGTGTTTGTAAGCAGCAATGGTAAAGGCCGATTTATTTTAGACTGTGCTTTAATTGTTGTTAGAGTTCAGCTACAGTGACGCAAAAGTAGTTTCATTAGTCAGTTTGCAGGAAGATTTGACATACAGCCCTGAGCTTATGATGACCAACACCTACCTGAGCGCACACACACACACACACACACACACACACACACACACACACACACACAAACACACACACACACACAAACACAATCAAAGACCATCTGGCCAACTGGTAGTTCAGCTGGAAATATTCCCGTTCCAGCGTTCAGCCCCTCCTCCTCTTTTGCATCACTCTTTCAAGTTTTAATACGATAGCTCACCATTTTCCCCGCTCGCGTTATTTATTAATTTTTTTCTTTTATATTTAATCTCTGCCGTCGGGACAGTACTTCAGTCTGAAAATGAGTGAAGAAGAAAAAAGAGGGAGGGAGACAGAGAGAGGGAATCAGTGATCCCTGTCCGGTGCAATCTTCTGCGCTTTAATGAAGTCCAATCTGTGAACACACTGTGGTCGCGTGCCCTGAGGCGATCAACGTCCGTCTACGACACAGAGGAACACATAATAAGCGATAACTCCACTGGTAGATGGATCCAGAGAGCTTGATGCCTTTGAAATGTTTCAAACTGTACAGATATGAAAGAGAGGGGCGACTTGTTCTTTTGTGTGATCAAACACTCTGCTCTTTAAAAGTTGAGACATCTCTCAGAGACGCACACAAACGAAGGCAGGTAGTTCATCACAATCAAAAGGTTCATCGGCTTTAGTTGAGGGATTTCATGTCTACTACAGATTTTCTGGATCACAAAAAACATATGCATAACGTCTGCTTAACTCACTTAAGGCCCACTGCATTGCTTTGCTGTATAATCATTAGTCCAACAGTGTGTGCTGGAGTCTCTCAAAGAAAACTTCAAAATTAACTTCAAAATTATTCAACTTAATGTTTCCCCAAATATCCTGGATTACATTTGAAAAAAATAAAGCTAAGTTTCAAAGTACCTAATCTATCATTAGTTATCATCAAATACAGAAGCCAAAATGATGATTTAGTTGTCTTTTCTCTCTTGTTTCATTAAAAGAGACATCAATTCATTATACTTCTTTCATTATCTTATTTGACTTTCAGTATTTAAAAGAGTAGAGGAGTAGTTGTAAGTCATCGTAAGTAAGAGTTTGAAGTTTGTAATGTGTACATTGTGTTGTTGGCCTTTGAGAGGTTGAAGTCCTTCCAGTTACATAAATTCCTCTGAAGAACAACATCTATAATAAGATGGAGTAATCAGAGTCTAATTCATGGCCACATTTGATGAATATGCTCAGACATACTTTTTAAAAGATTGAATTTAGTCTACTAATAATAAAATAATGAAAGGCCTTTTAAGATCTCTCTTTTTAATACTGACCACACTCCTTCTACAGTTAGCAATCAATCTATGAACGCACGTAAAGCTCTCAAAATTCATGACTTACTGATCCTTCCTTATTCCAAATTTAACATTGAAATGATTCTAAATATGGACAATTGGGAGAGTGATAGTAACGTGGATCAAAACAAAAACCCAACAAAAATGTCTCTCTCACCATGAAAGTTCTTTGGTGACACATGTATAATACTCGTAAAGACCATTATAATTTAAAACACTATCCAGAGCACATGCCTCAGCCTTTATATTCAGAGAGGTACGGAGAGCAGTGATAGCACAGTGACAACAGTTCTCCATGACAAGAAAAAGGGAGAGTCACAACCTTTTGCTCGGATCAAATCATATCATGCATTGTGAATGTGTTATGAACTACGGCGCTGCTGTCAGAGGGGGAATCATAAATAGAAAAAGGACAGAGCACAGGGGGAATTTTGAACCCTCTTTTCCCAGACTTTTTAAAGTGTGTGGGTACACCACAAATGAGTTTTGGAATTTCAAAGAAAAAAAAAAGACAGAAAAGAAAAAGCCTCAACAAAGCCCTTGATATCTGTTGATTTGAACACTAGTGTTCATTTGGATAATGAAGCCATAAGGTAACATGAAATATGGAGAGAATGGGGAATGATATCCACCAAACAGCCTCAGTATTGAAAATCAAACCTACCATCATTGCAATGAGGACTGTAGCCTTTGAACAGTACAGGAGGGGGCCCCTGAACAACAAACAGAGCAAATCACAGTTGTTTGATTTATGCTCTTAACACTGCAGTGTCAAAGTACCACCCTACAGCACCGAGCAGCTAGCTTGGTGTTACAATGCGGCAACGACAGGCGTTGACAAATGAAGCTAAAGCAGAAGTGCAAAACCCTGCAGTTTGTCGAGTGTCCACTTGAGGCTGGCTTTAGAAGCACCGGAAGTCACATACACACCCCATTCAAAAAAGACAGTATTTACAACAGATATTAACATATTCACAGCCTGGTTAAAATTGGTCTGATCGGCGGATGTCTTGATTGGCACACACCGGAGGTCTGAAGATTTTGATAACTCATCTCTTTTAATTTTATAACGGATAAGCATTATTCACAATAAGGCGCATAGATGACCTGATTAACAGGTAAACAATGTAAAGGTTTGTCAAGAAGCTTAAAACCCGCCTTAGCCTGTTGTTAAGTTGACTGAAAAATGAGGGTGAGACATTTCTTAGCAGGGCAACTTTCATCGATGGGACTCCCAAAGCACCCTGCAGTAACAGATGGTGACATCACTCAGTCTTCATCTTCATTAATATTTACAGTTCACGTGTGTAAATAGAAGGTTATGCACGAGGATGAAGACGGAAAACTGCTGCGATCTGCCAACTTCCCCCTTAAAACTCACTTTACTTTAAGAAAACACTTCTGTCCTCATTCTTTAAACACATGTGAGAGCAAAAATGGTCTAATGTTTAATCAATACGAAAACAGCCAAAATGCTAAACTAATTCCACCAGCCAGATGAGATTCTGTTTGTCCCTCCATTACAAAATACACAAACCAGAACAGCAGTTGTCAATATTTGCCATCTGTCTGAGGAGACTGGTCAATATTTGCTGCGTATTGATATCTTTCAAATTAAGAATAAATTAGCATGTGCGTACATACAGGTAAATTTGCACTGCGCTAACAATGTCTGTGTTTGCACAATGTGATCCGTGCTAGTCACGTTGAACAAAAAAACCCTCAACAACAGATACAGTCGGAGGATTGTGTACAGGTAAGAATATATATGTGTGTGTGGGGGTGTGTATGAGCTGTTTTTGTGTCTGATTGCCAAAAGAAGTACAGTAGGCATCAACTGTGTGATCTCACTATAGTCTTCTTAGGTATTTTTGGCAAGGTACAGAGGAGGACAGATTCACACACACACACACACACACACACACCCAACCACACACACACCATCTGGAGAAATGCCCACAAGCTTCCTTCTATGCAGCATCAGTATTATGCACAGGATATTTTGCGGGGTTTATTTTGAACTACTAGCATGTAGTTGGTTGTAGAAGTGTCGTCTTTCTATATTTATCTTTAGAATTTTTACTGCAACAGTAGACTTAACTATTTGCATTATAATTCTTTGTTACAGTGAAAAGCTCTCTTTAAGTGTCTTTGTTTAATACCACCCAGTTCTTACAGACAAGTGGCTATTTGGAAAGGTGGAAAGAAAAAAAACCTTGTTTTCATTACTTCGTATCTTTGAATCTTTCTACAGTCACTTAATTCAAAACTACCCCCTGCATTTCCACCCACTACCCTCTTTTGCTTTGTCCAACTCTCACTGCACCTGCACAGCATAAAATAAAGATGTGAACTCATGTGAGATTTGATGTAATGCCCTCTGATTTTATCATTGCAGAGTTAAAAAAAAAGGGCACGGTAAGAGATGAAGAGAATAGAAAAAAAGGAAAAAAAAGGAAAGGTGTTATGACCGGTTGTAAAGAAGGGAAGTGATGACGACAGTGGGGGAGCAGCAGAGTGGAGAAGAGAACGGGGGCTAACGACAGCAGCAGTGACGGCAGCAGCATCTCTTTGGCATTTCTCGAGTGTCCTCTCTGCTGCCCCGAGGCCTTAAAAGCAGGGAGGGAAATGCCTCTTTCACTCAACTAGAGGAGGCAGGTTCCCACTTTCCCAACAATGATAGGTCAGTTCACTTACAGTAGCTGAAAGCTATCTATCTGGGTAAACAATTGTGAGCCATTATTGGCTAAAAAATATTTAAAGGAGAAATTCAGGCAAGAGGTCATATTGTACACTTCGATATCGGATACAGACTACATTATATGTTTATATTTATATATATATATGATATTTTGACTAAACTATATCACTATTATTGTCTTTTTTATTTTATTTTTATTAACTTTATTTATCCCTGAGGGAAATTCTAGTTTACACTGTTATTTTAGAGACATGTTTCTTACACACATACACATACACAGGCCCTGTGGACATGCAGTAGTGGAGAGATATCAAAGTGGGGCTGCTACACACTGCTACAACGGGAGCGCACCAGAGCAGTTGGGGGTTCGTTGCCTTGCTCAAGGGCACCTCGGCAGTTACCAGAACAGCCTCCGTATTTTGGTCCACACTGAGACTTGAACCGGCGACCCTCCTGTACCCAAGTCCCTAACGACTGAGCTACTGCCGCCCCATTTGATGTTTTGATACCAATTCAATGTTAAACCTTGGAAAGCAGCATCAGGGGGATTTTAGATACTCGCATCCGTACCAGAAACACTGTTTTTTATGTTATATATATTCTTTAAAGGTGTCTAAGAGCGGCATTAGATCATCCCATTGTCTCTGTGAATGCAGCTTTGGAAGTGTGCGATTACAGCATTATCTTATTGGCTTTTACTGCAGACAGAAATGTTCATTAGGGGCTTATGCTGATACTGGACAACATCATGGGTCCCTACTTTGCATATGAATACATATTGTTAATATTACAGAACCATTTTCTGTAAACAAGAATAGTCTCTTCGCCTAGTATCAGATTTTTTTTTAAACATCCTTTGCATAAAGAGGCTTCAAGCCTTCTTTTATATGAGTCCATCAGGCTTTGCATAGAACTTTTTGAAAAAGTAAATGTAACACAAAGTGCTTTACATTAGACAAACCCACCTGCCCCACTCCCATTTTCATTATAAAGACAGGGAGAAAGCATGACACCAAACCATCCTGCAAATGAAAGCCACAGATGAGCTTTTGAAGAGCTCTGAAGAGGGTTCAGTCTGTACTCAGCCGCACAAGACGGACTGATACATGTTTTGTGTGTGACACATTCATTCAAGGGAACAATACCCCTCATCGAACTTCTCTGATGGAGAACAAGTGAGAATTTTCTTGTCCATTTTTGATATGTGATTGACAACATGTTCTTACGTTTTGTTCCCTTTATCTCAGTTTGGAGAGGCAACCACAATAGAATCACATTACTCTCAGCACATAATATGAGAGGGGCAGCATCTTCCTCCCCAACAAGAAACAAGTAGACAGTGTTTACTGTTTAAAGTTAAAATGACAGCAAAGCATTAGAAACTGGTAACTTAATTCTATCCACATGTCGGTGCTGAAATTAGAACCAGGGTGCTCATTTGGACCACGTTGGAAATAAAAAAAAAAATTCTTAAAGATGTATTTTTGGGCTTTTTTATGAGAGCACAGTGGATAGAGTTGGAAATCAGGGAGAGAGAGAGTGGGGAATGACATGCGGGAAAGGAGCCACAGGCCGGATTTGAACCTGAGCCGCCTGATTGGAGGAATAGCCTCCATACATGAGGCGCGCGCACTAACCACTGCCCCACTGCTCCACTGGCGCCCCTGGAAATTAACTTTGTATGTCTATTTGCCACTCTTTTTTTTTTACCAGCCACTTAACTTTAATCAGCATCATTATGCAATGACATGTAAAATAATAATCAAGGTTTATAGTATTCAAGTAATAGGTTGTTTTATGAACTGTGGCAAATATTCAACCCTGTTTTGGACATGTTTACTCTGACACCAGAAGCCTTATTTCAAACATGTCCAACTTCTGACAGTTCAAATTCTGATCTTATACTGCCGTTAAATACATATCTCAAAACCTATCACTGTTTATGTAAAGCCACAAATATTTATGTGATAAAGTGAACTCTACTCTGACTCATGTTCTGTATTTCTCACACCTACTTCTTATCTCCAAACAGAGAAATGTGCTCACTGTGCAATACACAAATGTGATGGGTGAGCACTTTCCCAGCAAAGACTCAGTAATTACCTTACCATGTGATTTTAGAGTGTTACAACTTTTGGTTTTAAAAAATACTCTTTTAAAATGTCAAAAAAAAAACACCAGTATTGTTAAAAGTTATTACTAAAAAGGGAGGGGTGGAAATCTCCATTATCAAACACATCTCGCACGACGCCTTACTGTATCAAAGAACAGCGGATAACAGGTTTAAATGAAATGAAGCTCCACAGCCCTCTCTTTGAAAACTTTGTGATATTTATCCAATATCAAAGAGTAGGAGTTTGTGGGAGGGATGCGCTCTCTCATGCTGACCTCTGAGAGTTTGCTGACACAACCCTCAGAGGGTGAATACCAAATGCTCTTGCTGCAGGCGAGGCTCTATAGGCCTACGTCCTCCAAAGCCCATTTCCAGACTCCTCTCCCCTCCAACCCCTGCCTCCTTCTCCTGCCACTCCTGTTCACTGTAACACAAAGACAGCAGGCTTTTAGCCCCTGAGAAACCTTGTGCCTGTCAAACCGAAGCCTACTGACCACCATGCTGATTTTCTTAGAGCCTGCGTTTTTTCCTTTAAGTGGCTCAGTCAATGTGTTTGGCCATCCTCCAGAACCCTAGTTGCTTAGCGTAGACATGGCACAAGTAACCTCTTAATGCTGATCCCTGTCCTGTGTTGTTGTGTCTGTGTTGATTTTCTGCACAGAGTTGGGATGTGACAGTGTCTGAGAGCTGGGGGGGGGGGGGGGGGACGACATCCGCAGCATCCCCCCAGGGCTCAGGCTGCAGCTTTATCTTTGCCTAAGGCAGAGAGGTTCAGCTGAGAGGATGTACTCGAGCAGCCAAATGAAATAAATCAGTGGGTATTGGCTTTGGCTTTACGGACGTGGCCGGGGCTGAGCACAGGCGTGCCTGTCCGAAAAGGTCAGCGGTCCAAATGCTCTGGCCGGGGGGGGGGGGGGAGACTTACACGTTTTAGAGGTCTACACAACTTGTCCTCCTACCACTCAAAAGACCTAGAGAGCAAAAGGGGATGATTGCATCACAGTTTATTAGCGGTATCTGTTTGAGTGTGGGGATAAATGAATGGCTATATGTGTGTGTCAGAGATGAAATCCCAGCAGCGTGGGTGTAAACTAACACTCGGAGACAGGAATTACAGCATATGTGTCAGAAACATGAGCCGAGACACATCACCACCCTCTCGCTGTCAGGATAATGAAGAGGTACAAAAAGATGTGTGACAAACTGAACAAAAAGTGTATTACAGCAGCAGCAGCATCCGCCACCCCCCCAGAGACAACCACGAGGCAAAAGAGGGTAAGGGTTCAGTTTGGTTTGGCGTGCAGGAGGAAATCACAAATCCACAGTAAAGCCGGATCAAGTAGCTTCGCTTGAATTCATTCTCAAATGTGTTCTTTTCTCAGAGGGTCAGAACTTTCTTCAAGCCTAACGCAAGTTCAAGAATTAGAAGTAGTTTTAACTCATCCTGGAGGCCAAATTATCACAACTTTACAGCCGATCAGTAGAGGCTGCAGGCTAATAGGCAGAACGCTTTGGAAACCTTACATTTGGAGAGGCTTATCTAATAGGAACTGACAGCGCAAGGATGTGTATGGAAGGAATGTTATATGCAGTAGAATGTTAGACTTTAAGCATACAAAGAGTGTGAGGTTGTCTTACCCTCCCTTCTTCCTTCTACTAAGCTCAAGCTGACCTGATACTAGCATGTCACCTTGTGTTCTGTGGTTAGAATCAGCGATTACTATGTGAATCACATAAAAAAAGATGTTGCAAAGCAGGCACAAACTGACTTACACAACCTCAAAGAAGCAGCAGAGGATGAACCAGGGCATGAGAGGAAAAGGGGAGGAGAGGCGGATAAAAAGGTGCAAGAGGTGAAAAGGAAGCAGAGGACGCGAAGGAAGATGACCTAGGACCCTCAACTATCTCTTTTGCATCTCAATCATGCAGCCACATGAATATCAAAGCCACAGCTCTTGATGGACAAGCGAGACGAAACGAGGGAGCGATGCAAGGAGGTCTCTGAGGTAATGATGAGGCAGGAGAGAAGCAAAAATAATTGCAGATGCATCTTTTTTTCAAAAGCTCCAGGGAGAGGGGAGATGAGCAACCTTCTGACTGCTTCACCAGATCCATTTAAATGTGAAACACGATGCTTCTGAGCTGTCTTTGTAAGCTGCCTGAGAACAGCCTCATGCAAATAAACTTTTGAGGTTTTGCATGTTCAGTTTATGATGTCTCTTTATGCAGAACATGATCCAAAGACAATCCCAGCAGGTTTGAACTGTTTCATGTTTTAGAAGGTTTTTTTTTGTCCTCTTCTATTTTCCCCTCTATAGACAGAATGTAAGTTGATGATGGATTTAGCAACTCTGTTTTGATAAGAGAAACCAATGAGTTGAATAAGAAATAAAGCGTGATATGCTTTACTGCATGGCTACCTCTTTCTAGTTACTAGATCTATCCAAAAATAGGTAGAGATAGTATTTCCAATATGGTGACCGCCATCTTTCAGCTTCAAAACACCCTTTCCGAAAAACCATGGGTTATGCCCAAGATTTCTGCCTCTTATTTTTTTCTTGCAACTGTAACTTTGCTAAATGTTGCTATGCTGTGCTCATGGTGGAATAACATTGGGTCTTTGTGGTATAGGAATGAGAAAGGTCTTTTACCTGCTCTTATGTGATGAATTGGCGCTAAACAAATAAAGATTGATTGGTTTGTTGATTGATGTCACGTTGTCAGTTTTTTTAATAAAGTTTAATCCAATCACTTGTCCAAATATGAGCATTTATGGCACCATAAGAAAATACATTTTAAGCAGAATGGTGACCTTAAGTCGAAAAATCAGTAGCTAAAAAAAACGATCAGTTTCTTCATCCATTTCTATTATACAGGCCAGGAATTCTATGCATCGACACACATGCCCACCGAGAAGCTCTGCTGGATTCATTAAATTTGGTGCCTTGCTCTAAGGCTTCTCAGTGGTAGTTGCACAGTTAATGGAGTGTGTTCTCAACTCTCACCAGCCAGGAGTTTCTCAGCCACACTTAGTATCTCACCAGTGACTACAAGCTTATTATCCTCATCGCTTGGCTACATCTGCCTCATTATTTTTGTTGAACGCAAAATCCCCATCCACACCAACAGACTCCTCCTTTGGGGAACCTTTTTTATCCATGCGCATCGAAAGTTAAATATCAATGACTGATGTCAGAATGCATATTGAGAGATGAAAAAATCCACTTACAGCAGTAATAACAGCATTAAATTAGTGATGGTATGACAGAGATGTATTCAGGTCCACCTTTCTCAACTCAGCCGTCCTTGCATGACCCTTCATTCCTTTAATAGTAAAACCAGTCTCATCATTTTCCTTTCCTTTTTTTTTTTTTAAAGAAAAGGGTGAATAAAAAAATGGGAGCAGGGGAGCAGTAAATATTCTCATAAAGGGAGATTTGATTTAGCTCTGCCTTCCTTCATTCTTCTCTCTTAATTAACATTAACTTCCTCTCCCTTTTTCTTCCTCGTCCTATCTCACAGTCTCAGCTCCGTCTGGCCCTGTGTGACACAAAAGGACACCATAAAAAGTCCCGAGTGCTCGCACCAGTGCGCCTGAAGATCATATCAGGCCCGCACCATAAAGAAAGGCACCGGGCCGTCGCTCTCGTAGCACCACAGCCCAATGCAATTATCAGTCAGCAGTGATAATAGAAGTCATAGGGAGGTGTAATGGCTTTCAGATTTGCACCTCATCATCATCATCCCAGCCAGGACTACAGGCAAGCCAAAAGCATTACCATAAACCAATGTATGTTTATACTGTATATGTACATACTACTGAAGGAACATTGTTTTTATTCTTTCTTTGGCATTTTCAATCTAATCTTAATTTGCTTTTCTGACACACAGCTCCATTGCCATACATACAAAAATAGTTGTACGAGTGTTGGTGTCACACAAATACTAGCACTTTATCGGTCTCCTTCTCTCTAATTCATACATAGTGGGTATAGTGATGAAATCATCCAGTCTGTATGCACAAGCTTCAGTGTGGTCGGTTGATAAATGCTGAAAACATGGAAAATAAATTGTACTTTGGCAAATCTGACCTTGGAGCAGAGTACAGAATTAACACATTCTAACAATAGGTTTATTGTTTGGCCTGGATTCATTATTTGCTCATTATTTGTTCATTTGCAACATTGTGTATTAACTGTAATTTGGACAATGGAAGAGAAGCTATTTGTCCAAGTGAAAATCATAATCCTTTCTTTCTTTCCAGGGATTAGGATAAATGTTGTCCTGTCTTTTATTTTCCTTTCTCCAGACAAATTGCATATATACCACAACCAAATATTGCTTTTTTACTCAATCATAATCTGCTCAATTGCTGTAAATTAGTGATCATCCAATACTTTCTCTCTGTTTAGGAACCCTAATGGAGCAAAAACGTATGGGATAGCCTTACAAAATACTGTAAATGTAACAAAACCACAAAGCACTTTACCACAAGGATCAACTTTGAGCAGGCCTATGTATCTCTGCTACAAGCGCAAAGAATAAAAAGGACATTGAGGCGGAGAAAGTGAAAATGTAAAAAAAAAAAAAAAAAAAAAAAAATGACAACAACATAGAGAATGCACTTTTCGAAGAAAAGCAGCATGATTGCTTTGAGCTGAGTTACTGCTTGAGAAGCTGTAAAAGGGTAAGCAGCTGAAGGCGTAGGAACTACCAGAAGAGTAGGAGGGAAGCGAAAAGAAAGACAAAGGAAAGAATTTAAGAAGGGAGGTGGAAAAGAGAATGACAAATAATTTAGCAATAAGAAATAAGGAATGGGGGTGTGGGGGGGTGGGGGGGGGGGGGGAATTAAGGGGAACAAAGATAAATATGGAAGTGATGCCTCATCCCTGGCAATGCATGGGTGAAAGTTAAAAAGAAAAGATAAGAGTTTAGAAAAGCAGTGTTACGGCTTAGAAAAGTTTAGAAATGCAGTATTAAGGCTGTTAAAATAACTATGAATTTGTAACTGGGAGTTATTCTGGATTTCAGGATGTTTTAATGTCCTCGATACATATTAAATAAACTGGGACTTGCCTGACCTGAATCAGGCCAGGTGCAATTCTGCATTAAGGAGGGGTAGCAGACATCTCTGGGAGGGTAAATAAGATATTTTTTAAACTTGAGCTTGTGTACTCATTGGCTCCCAGGCTTTAGATAAGGCTTTTATTATATGTATTTTAAACTAAATGCAAGAAGCTTGTTATGCAAACCACACTTTAGTTCAGTTTATGACTGAAGATCGAGAAACAAACATCTGGGGTACTGGCAGGGTTTGAATATTTCCCCCTGTTCAGCTACAATGAAATGTTGCTTTAGGTATTGTAAGCCTCCTTGTGCAACATTTTAATCATTAATATAGCCGATATCAAGTAAATATATCGTTAAAAATGACTTTTTTTCTCTGAAGAGTCAAGTCAAACTCGTCTAGGTTTGTTGTTGTTAGCACTGTGTTCACAGAAGGGAGAGCCATTTCTTCAGCTTGTTTATGGTTCACTTAGTGTCTCAAACATGCTTTTCCTCCATGTGAGCCCCTACTTGTCCAACTGTTAGCCCTGCCACCACGTGGGGGATGAGAGACAGCCCAACTCAGGGAAACTGTTTGTTGAGGCATAATGGCGGAGTTTCTTCACAAGAGAAGAACTTGCAGGGGAATCGACGGACTTCCCGAACCGGAGAAAAGACTTCGGTCTAAAACATTTCAAAGAAATAGGAAACGAATCATCTATGGGCTGCATATCGAAATGTAAATCAGTCCTGCAAACGGCTGTGATTGGTCAGAACACTGAGGGAGGAGTGGTGGAGGAGGTGGTGTGCCGAGGAAGTTTTGTTTTAGTCTGAGGAAATAGTGTTAATGTGTGACATCTACTGCATCAAAAGTTGCATATTATACCCTTAACCCACTCAAACTGATTCTGAAAAAATACATTTTCATTAACTGAAATTAACAGTGGAGATAAAATGAAAGACATAATGACTTGTATGGAATGGGACAAAAATAAACCGTAGAAAACCTTTGTGGGTTTGAACATTTCTCTCAATGACACAATTCTTAAACTACAGGAATAACTTCCAAAGCAATCGTAAAGTCAGCAAAAATGAAAAATAGGACAGCAAGATTTCCTTAATTTATTTTTGTATGAACTATTCTTCAGTAGACAGGTACAACCTCTGTCCATATTATCTTTAACATTACATTTAACACTGGGGACTCCTGAGCGCTGAAATACACTGGCTTTAAGTGTGACTGAACATTTTCATTACACTGAAAAGCATTAGGAGTCCATACACCCTCAGGACAACCTGCCTCAGATTTGCTTTTTGCTACATAATTCATGTCAACTGACCCTCGTGTGGTGTGGGGTTAAATAAAGCCATAATTAAGTTCTATAGGGGTTCTCTGAAAGTATGTGTGGCTGGATGTCAAACCCTGCACAACCTGTTCTTTCCTCATCTGGGAAATAAAACTAATACTCAACATATTGCAGGTGCATGTGGGGGCTTGGTGACGCACATCACAAAGTCTGCCCCTTTGTCTAGAAGCATAAACTAGGAGCTGCAGCCTTATAGCTGATAAATACCCCAAAAGACTATCTCAACAAGAGAGGCTGGATTTTAATTACAGGAACAATAAAATAAAGCAGCTCCAGAGAGGTTAATGATGCAAGGGTCTTGGTTTGAGGAGTATCTCTGAGATAGGCAACCCTCGGGAGAAGATGTATAGCTCAAATATAGTTTAATGCATATGTGACAGAGAGTGGGTGTAAAGTCTCTGCTGGAGATTCTGTTAACTGCATACTGCCTTACTTTTGGAAAAGATGAATCACCCGAGCCCTTTTCAAACATGCCCAAAACGCCTGAAAACATCCCCTAATGTTTTGGGGTTGAGCCGGATGTGTGAACTCTACCAGCCAAATATTTCACCAAACAAGAGGGAAGGAGTGATGATGTTTATATCCGGCGCCCGGCCAGTGACCGCTGAGATCTTTCTGCACATAATGAAACAACTTCAACATGTTCTCTGCACACCAGCTTGTTCTTGTCAGTTCTTTAGTTTGTAAAGAATGCCAAAAATGTAGGAGGCAAAAACTGTCACCATAGTGTCCGCCTCTGTTGGTGCGTCCTTTTTACGTCATGCCCTGTCTAGCCCGTGTCAGATTGTTGGAGCTCAGTTTATGTATTTGTTCTGTAAACTCAAAAGGGTCAGGTCTTATTATTACAAGTATGATCATTATTAAATAGATTGCATTCATCATGCTGTCATATTCCCACGCCCTTTCCCAATACAGGGATCCTGATACGCGCAAACACACTCCAATGTGTTTGGCTGTCAGCTTGTTCGCACTGACCTATTGGTAAACCTATTTCCCTCAGCTATGTGAGGAACAATACCATGTAAAGCACACCATGAACACTATTATTAGGATGGATGAGTGCACTCTTCAGTCCCAGAAACTTCATTACCTGCTCAAACACAACATGATTAACAACAATAGTGGAACAGGGTTCAATGGGATGTAACGCAAGCCTCTTTTTCAAAGCTGCAATTTGCCATCCATATAGCCTCTCATCAGCTGCCATTGTTCAATACAGAAAAGGGAAACATGGCACTGGCTGCTTTCCAGATCTAGAGTTAATTAGTCAACCTCTAAACGCTCCATTCCTTTTCATCAACCTTGTTTTGCTGTGAGCGGATGAGCTGTTTAATTGCCTATTATGGTGTCTTTGCAGGAAAAGAGTGGACTTATATTTCCCCCCAGTGTATTGGGTGAAGTGCTATTGATGTGTGCGTTTGGGTGTGAGAGTGCTGGATCAGATTTTCACTACCTGACTTTCAATAGTTCCAGCAGACACTGAGATATTAATGACACCCATGTGAACCTCACTGGTCTAACTGGTCTAACGCATTGCTCAGGCGCTGTGGTCTCTGCTGTCCCAGTGCAGCTGAAAACTACTGTGATCACTTTCAGGGTTTGTCTTCACATGACTGTAGCTATATGGTTTGCTTGTTTTTGTTTATTGGTTGAACAGCTACAGTGGGAAGAAGGTTTAAATTGAAGACGGTTGTTAATGGGACAATTGTGATACTTAGTGCTGGAGTTTTAAAGGCTAATCTGGTGGATGGCTAAAAATATAAGGTGAAAATGATCCTCTCTTTTTAATTAAGCGTTACAGCAAAAATAAAGGGAACACAGCTCAATAAAGTTTGCATATATTGTGAAGCCAGGAAAGAAAATTCAATCACATTTCCCTCTGCTGTCTGACAGACCCATTCATTTTGCATTCTTTGTTCTCAGGGTCCCAACAACACTGCTTATTGCTGTCAAAGCATTAATACGTTTTTTTTTGGGTTTTTTTAAACTGGCAGTCTGGGAAGTTTGTCACTCCCCGCAGCTCTCTCTGGTGGACAAACAACAATAACAACCGTATGCCAAGAATGCTCTTTGTCTCAAAACATCATACAAATATTTAATTCATTTAGTAAAGAGTATGCAAGCCTGCATTATGTTGCTCTAACTACACTATGAATATCTACATATTGTTTTTTGCTCGTAAGAAAATATATTGTTAGATATTTTATGGTGATTGGGTAAGACAGGGCTGTTAAATAATCTTACAGTCAACGCAATCCATCTCACACTTAAAACGCAATATAAAGCAACGCACTTCTCTTTGAATAATTCCTTATGGTCATTTGATGGTTCACTTATTTGTGTTGGAGTGAAAATAGCCTCTTTCATACACCTGTTCTTCCAGTGAAGAGAAGTGGACCAGACTAAGTCGACAATCAGTCAAGTCAGTAATGAGAAAATTGCACCCCAAGACCGGGGGATTAAGCCACAAACTACAATCAAGCAACACATCCTAATCAGTTCATCCTTGAATGAAAGTAGAGGTTTGTACAAGATGTGACAGAAATTCATTCAGGCCTTCCTGAGGTATCACATTTAAAGGAGCAATATGTAACTCCTGCATTTAAAATTGGCACTGAGGTCCAAATTCAAAACATAGGAGAGAGCTGTCCCCCCGCCCCTTCCCCTCCTCCCTATAGAGTTGATGTGCTCGCAGGTTGCCATGTCGCGGACACTGAAGCTTCAGTATTAAACCAACTCTGCATTGGTCTTGAAACCTTTCTGCCTTCAACATCTCTCCATTTTTCAAAAGCATCAGCAATATTTACCCTAGCTTCTCCATGTTTCTCGTCGTGAAGCTCATTCGAAAAGTGCACAGGCTTTTTAGGTCAGGAAGAATCAGTTATATCTGAACCACATCCCTTACTTCTCTGGTCAAAAAAGAAAAGAAAAAAACATTCCACACCGGAATTGAAACTTAGAAGGAGGATGTACTGGATGCTGCATTGTTGACAGAGAAGTCAGCACTTCAACATAACATGTTGCCTTAATGACTGATGATCTAGTTAGGTCATTTTATGATTTAATTCAGTATCTTACATTTAAGATCTTTAAGAGAAAGGCTTTTGACCACCGCAATATAATCAGTTCATTGTTTGATACAAATAGACGTTTGTTTCAATAAAGAAATCCCCTTCAAGCATTTGTGAGACATCCTGTTCGAATGAATGAGACAAATGGCCAACAACCTGAAAACATGACGCCTTGTTAATCACTGGCGATAAACAAAAAAAAGAATATTGCACAGTGTTGCTTTACTGCTGTAATAAAACAAATATTTGCAGAATAAGTGGTTCACGACCAAGACACGCAGCAGTTTTTGATGCAACAATTGCTTTTATGAGGCAGCATCTGGAACAAACAATGGCTCAACTAAAAAAAAACTTGTATGTAAAAATGATTTAGCATTTTCCTGGCTTCGTCTCTGTAGTATTTTCATGACACTGACCGAAAACATGCAGGGGGTTCTAACGTACCTTTATTACCTCCCCTGAGTGGTGTGTCACATCCACTACTGCTGCTCCGGCTCCAACTCATTTCCGGTTGCTTTCAGAAAACCAGCATGCACCTTCCCCATTCTCTTACCCAATATCTTTGCCTCTTGTCTCGCCATACCTCGGACGGACATAGAATGCAAAGCGTTAGTCAAATTGCTTTATGTATCAAACGATCAACCCGACCCTCCTTTCTGCAATATTTCACCGAAGCTAAAACTTTTGCCGTGAAAAACCTTTGTCTATAGATGAAATCCAGGCCAAAGGCAACACATTATCTGTACTCATTTGTATGGGGAAGGTTTACTTACAATTTCACTTGGTATATAGTGAATGAACAATAAAAGTCTGACTCTGGACCTCTGCCCTCTTTTGGCAGCACAACTACATCTCTTTCAACTCTTTAATTTCACCACAGCATCTCAGCTGCTCCCCATAGAATTGACGGCTTATTCTTTGTTTTCCTCCCTTGCGTCTGATACGTGTCATCACTTCAGAAGAAGAGAAGAACCGTGCCTCTCTGCCATTATTTATCTCGATTCATTACACCCTCTCTTCAAAGTCAGATCAAAGATGACCTCAGGAACACGGACGTCATTTGTCAACTCAACTGGAAGGCCTGCTTTGTTTTATAGGTGCAAGACAGCTGAGTTTGTAGCCTTAGACAGCTGGTGAAGTAGAACATGTGACCACAGAGCTGAGTGACTTTACTATGTTGCTATGCAGTTATTTTTCTTAAATAATTTCGTCTGTTGTATGTTTCACACTTTGCCTTGTTGTTGGGGTGCTACACATATAAAACTGACCTCAACAAATTGTTTCCCCTTCCCTTGATGTAAAAAATTGAATTTGTGTTAGAGACAAATCAACACTTGACTCAATGTCTTACGGCGAACTATTCCACAGAGGATTGTGTGTGAATTTCTCTGTCATAGGCATTACTTATTCATATTTATCATTCGTTCCTCGTAAACATTGATTTATGCAACACTTGAATTTTGCTCACTGAGCTGCTCAGAGCCACACAGGTGATTATAAACTGAGGGAATCATCCTTTAAAGTGCCACAGTTGTACTTACTTTACAAATGTTTTCCCACAAGCCTCATCCCAAACTTGAACAAAAATGTTTTAGTTCTAATGTCACATCTTCCTTTTCTTACAATGCTTTTATCCAGCATTATAATATGCTGAAAAGGTTTTTTATGGTAGCATATTAAAGGGGACGTTGATAATTTGGGGGAAAACAAGCACATCATTTGAGATAAAGTGTGAAAAGGTTGGCGTTAAATTGGCTCTCTTGGGATTAGAGAGCTGGACCTGCAGTGTGTGCTCCCCCAACTGAGCAGAAACTCAAAGAAATTAAGTTCTCAGGCCCATAGTCTTTATAATATTGATTCGTACTTAAACATTCCTTCCCATTGTGGGTCATGCAGTTCTTCCAAGGCACCAAATTGTTTTAGAGCTAAATAGAATACAGACAACATATCAAATGACCACTGCTTTCATAAAAAATGGATTAACTGTTTTATTCAGCTGCATAGCTTTAAAATAGGATGATAGATACGACATAAGGAAAGAAAATTAAATTTCCATTTCAGCTCTTACTTGAGGCGAAAATATGCACTATAAAATGGTCCGAGGGTGATGACATCCAGTCATCACTGATGCCATACTTAATAGAAATGATAAAACCTTTTCGTCATCTCCAATCCATCGACTTGACTCTTTTTCTTTTATTCCTTCTTCCACTTTACTCACAGGCTTTCCACTATTTTACTGATGGCTGCTTTTCAGACTTTGGATTCACTGTCTTGTTTGAGATACTTTAACGGTAGTTGTTGGTAGAGCGTGGCTTGCTTCACATTCATTTGCTCTAACCAAAGTTTCTTAGCCAATCTTCTGCTCACAGGCCGATTTCTCAAATCTTCCGACCCATGGCCCCCTGGGTAATGGGCAGCTAACAGGAAGCGAATGGCAAAAAGCTTCTCTTACTCCCAGCTAATAATGACTACCAACACAATGACTTATAGCTTTTATATTTGATGGCTACATATGAATGATACATGTGTCTCACCAAGTGTGAGCACTTTCACATGCATGTTTTTGTGGTGTATGATTCATTATTTGACTTCCTGTGGTGTTTTGACAAAAGCAGCCACAGGCATGCAAAGAGCTTCTGTATAGATGTATTTATTGTGTAACGTACTGGGGGTTTTCATACGTGGTTACATTGTTCTTTATGCATCAAATCAGACAGAGAGGTTTACACTTGGGCTTCCCCCTGATCAAGGTTTACACAGTCAACTTGCAGTTGTCTAAACATGTTTTTAATTTACTCAGTTCTTTATAAGGCTCAGACAGTAACCTTAGATATAGATCTGACAGACACTCCAGACAGACAGGCTACAGCTGAAAATTGATTTTTGATTGATTTTTGATCGATTAACGTGTGGTTGACTTTTAGGGGCTGGCTGAAGTCTCCAGCTTCAGTCTGATATTAAGGTGACGTGAATAGATCCATACATTCTGGGTTTGCCAGAGATTGAAATGAATAAAAAAGTGAAGTGAAATCATATAATGATGTGCTATTTACGTTAAGAAGTGTCTTTTTTTTTTTTACTATTGGGTGGCCATTGTTGTAATTACTCCAAGTTAGTTCTGGCAGACAGCTTGACAACACTTGACTACAGCGTTAGTCCCACACGTAGCTCTGTTTGGATAATCGTCAGTCCCCTGTGATGCTCACCGGATTGATTACATGTTGTCATGCTGTTAAACGAGTCAGGGAACTGAGTTAAGTTGGTGAATTCAAAGGTCTGGATGCAGGCAATATTTCTTTACTTTAACAAGAGAAATATGCATGTATCAGGCTGTGGTCAAACTTTGCTGTATTAATGTAAAGGAACAGAGGGAGGGATCATATCAGAAACAGAAGAGGAAATGGAGTGTGTTTTGAGTGACAGGAAAAGGAAGGTCGATGACAAAGTGAACCCAGCAGGCGCTTCCAGTTACCATATTTGCAGCGGCTCCTGCCTGCCTCATGGATGGCTGCCTCATTCCCCAAACGGTTCATTACCAACTGTTTAACTACAAAAAATATGATGCCATTTTGGTAACCCAAATTTTAATGTATGACACTAATGGAGGAGCAGATCCACTTGGACCAACAGGCAGGCAGTAATTGTATTGCTGGGCTAGGATGTGATGGTGCATAGTAATAGCTGTTTGCTGCTGCTCTCTTCACTCCTGCTGAATGCGTGAGGTCATGTGTCTCCAAGAAAATTTGAAGCGCACTTTAGGTTAGAGTGCACTGACCTGTGGGTCTCTACTGAAAGCTTCAGGAGATATGCACACATGTAATCTTGCATGTGAGTGCACACATATTCTACATTCACATGCTCAAACTAAGATCTATTCTAGCATACAAGGGTGGGTGACACGGTATGGGTAGGCAGTAGATGTTGTTTTTCATTGTATTATTTGAAATGCATGCCATTAGATAAAAAAACAACATGGAAAAGATCTCCCTTGATTTCCGCCTCTAATTGGTTCATTAGAATAGGTGTGATGAGGTTAAGTAGAAACTTTTCATTTATTTGACTCATGAAGTAAAGAGCTTCACCCTGAGTTAACGAGGCTTTGAACCAGAAAAATGAGGCTGTCTACATTTTGTGTCTAAAGGGAAAGACACTGGGACCCAGGCAGGACACTACAATATATATACATATATATATATATATATATATATATATATATATATACATATATATATAAAGCGGGTCCTCACTCTCATATCAAAAACATTCCTCTTCTTATAACCTGCTGGAAAAAGGGTGTATTCTCATTGTGATATTGTCAATGGACAGACCACTTTAGGGAGCGTCAGGCAAGTAACTATAGCAATACATTACAATACCCAGCTAAACAAACAGACCAGTACATTCAATTTTTGTTTTACTCTACTTATAATACCCTGACAAAACTTCAAAGGCATTTTACTCTTCTCCTAGAACAATCATAGTGATTCTACTAGAGGAAGAGCAACTCTTTTGCAAAGAAATCTGAATGAAAACAAGTTGACTTTGTTGTGCAGACAAAACAGTCCCTTTAACATCTGATATCATTGCACTAATGTTCTGCAATCTACTTAAAGGAATTTATATTTTTCATATTCTGAAGAACCAAATACAATTTTGCGGGTAAACTCTTAAATAAAAATCAATATAGCAATTTTGAGAATTGATAAAATATTTCATAATAACCCACTACTCCAGTTTATGGATCATTTCTTACACTTCTAGTATGAAGCTCTTGCTGGATTTTTCTGTCAGGTCACATACATCTTTGTTTGCTCTATTTACAAGTCTCAGAGAAAAAAATGACATGTTCCTGGGAACACGCTGGAAATGCTAAAAAGCTATAAGAATGGCTAGATGATGTGATCCAGGTGACCAAAATGAATCAAAAAGCCTCCAGTAATCAAATCTATGAGGGTAAGATGACAAGGTGGGAAGAAAGGGCACTTGAAAATGAGGCCATTATAGTTTGTTATTTGGCTTTTCATATTTATTGAGACACAGGGTCAGACAAACTGGCAACTGCAGCTATGACTAAGCCAAGAGTAACAGACCCTAGGGTTGCATGAGTGGAGCCACTTGTCAGATCCGGTCTCTGTTGTTTAGGTAATATATCAGGTTTTCGTAACGCCGCTACAACCTTCCGTCCTCCCTTCATAAACAATCATCTCAGTGTTCATCTGCCCAGCTGTTTCTCCTCGTGGAAGCAGGAGCATAAACACAGTGACGGAGTAAGGGTGCAGCTGCAATATTTTAGCTGAGTCCACTCTGCCCCCACCTCCCATCTACTGATTTGTGACCCAAGCCCAGCACATCTATTTCGCCAGACAGACTTGCATTAGGACAAAATTACTTTCCCATATAACAAGAGAAATGCTGCAGTGGCCATATTTGCAGCATTACACGAATGCCTTTTCATGCCGATATGACAAATACAACCTGGAGAATATTGGGGCCCAGAGTTGTTGATATTGTGTGTATAAATAAATAATGTAAGACATCAAAAACACGGATATACTGCACATTAACACACATGAAATCACCAAGGAAACAGCAGGAGAGGCAGACCCATGAGCAACTTTTCACAACTGTCTAGTTTAAGAGGTTAAAAAAAACACAAACTTTGCTGACCTGCAACAAAGTTGCAGGTCAGCATCTTAGCAGAAGCACTTGAATCTGGATATTTAAAATGGAGATTTGCTTAGCGTGGCCTGCTTGCTTTCACACATGCATGCAAGAAAAACACACACACACACACACACACACACACGAAGCAACCCACCCACCCGCCTACCTACGTACACACATACTTAACACTGAATAGAACTATAAATTAGATGGACTGCATGAATATGCTGCCTGAACCGTTCTGAGGTCTGCACACAGTGAACTAGGCCGGTGTGAACTGTACACTCAGCAATCTGTAAGTGATTTCTGATGCTTTAAATTCCCTCTCCAACCCCCACAGCTGGGCAGAAAAAAAATCCATCGCAAGGGAATAGTGAGATAAAGAGAGTGCAAGTGAAGGAAACATTAAAAGATAATGACTGACAGTTGACTTCAGCAGAGAGGGAAAGGTGAAGAGTGAAAAATGTAGGATGCGTAACAAAGGTCGTAGTAGTTAAGATGTATTTTATATGTAGAACAATACTTACAATTAAACATTTAAAAGTGACATTCAGGCAGTGTTAGGATGGGGATGATAAAAAGAGCACTGCTTTGGATCCTGAAGGCAGGGGTGGAATATTAAAACATTGCTGGAAGGCATGTGGGTTTAAACAGTTGGATCTCTGATCTAGCAGCTTCAGACTTTTATCCACTGCTCACTAAAGCACTGAGAAGTGTTTTTACTCAGGACACCCTAGACTTGTTGACTGAATTGTTTCCGTTGGTGAACACTGGATCTGGCGGCCAACATCTGTATCCAAAACATACTGCTGCTCTCTGTGGTCCGCCAAATGTAACTCACAAAAGATGCTAAGTTTACCTTAACTATTTATCACTCAAAAACATTGCTTTAACACAGGTTCTCTAGTAGAGCAAATGTAACATCTTTCAGAAACTTAAATTTCTATTGTAAATCATAAACATAAATTCCAACAGACGCGCGTTCGATCCGTCGCCGCTCTGTTACGATAGCTGTAACTGGCTCCGCCCCGCTGCGCCTCAGCTCCTGCAGTCCGGAGTCCTCTGCAGCAGATATGCAAGGCTTCTATTTTTGCGGGATGCTGGAGCACAGTGCATGAATTTAGTACAGCAAAGATCGAGCGGGACAGGAAGTCAGACACCGAAACAACATTAAAACATCCAATTTATTTTCAGAATACAGTTTTGACGGTTCAGAACAATGACCGTATGTGTGTTTGTTTGTGTTTTGAATGGTTTGATACGGTTTTATACCACATACATCGTATTATGTTGCGCTGTCAGTAGTAAATCTGTAAAATCACAGTGAGAATTCCTTTGTCTCGGCACTCCATATGAGCGGACACACAATCACACGGATCTGGTGGAAGTTCTGGGTTCCAATTTTTTGGTTTTGTAACTTCAAGATGTTTTTGTTTACTGACGTGAGGAACAGTTTGATCCTGTGTTTTAGGTCTGAAACATATCACTGATGGTATGTATTTTATTTGAGCTGTCATATTGGTTATGGTTATGTATTGTATTAGCCAACAGTGCTAAAATGATTCCAGGTGCAACATTGCAAAAAGACTAAAAAGAGACAGAAAAGTCAGCACACAAATGGCCTTTTAGTTTCCTTTACCCGGCTGAGAAAAACAACACAACAAAACAACAAACGCCTTTCAGCACTAGGCCTTCATCATCTGCTGCCATGGTAATTTAGGAACCATTCAGTTCTAACAGCAGAAACCAAAACTTTGAAGAAAATTCCTTTTCTGGTTCTTGTTTTCAGCTTTTGTATTGATAATGATAAAGCACATTGTCAGAAAAGTAATGATATTGAAGTAATAACCTAAACCAGTGGTAGTTTTATGATAAAAATCCTGGATTTGAAATAAAATCGACATCATTTATTATTTATTTTTAATTATTTGGATCTGTCTGTGTGGGACAGGAAACATATCATACAAATAAAAAAGAGAAGTTTAACAGTCAACACTTTGCGTTTTAAGATAAAATGTTAAAGGTTGAAAGATCTCTCCGAGAAATATTCTAAAATGCTCTCTTTTTTTGAATGGGTTGCCTTGAAATATAAAACCACTTTGGAATTATTTCATGGGAATTTCTGAGTCTTATCGTCTCTTGAAACCTGTGTTTGCCCTCAGTCAGAGGTAGATGGATGAGACACTGATATTCCCAATGCCCCATTTTCACAAGACTGCAACTACAGAACATTATATCAAAACAGTGAAAACAAATGCAGTAAACAATGGATGAGCTGTTGCCTTCAGGCCTTGGTGGATAAACAGATGAAAGCAAGGACACAGAAAGGTTGTATGAGCCTTGAGTGACAAGTTTTTCTTTCCTTACGGAAGGAAGGAATCCAGAAGCACCTCGCATAAATTCTGTCGACAGCTGCTGACTGACTGACTGACTGACTGACTGACTGACTGGCTGACTGACTGGGGCACCTATGACATGTGAGTGCAGGTGCTCGAACACATCAAACTAGATTATCATATCACATCTGAGTAAGGAAACCACAGGTGTAGTCAGAGCATCAAAACAATGTAAAATAAGGAGTTATCATCACTTGTTCAGTCATAAGCATAAAGCATCCCTGCTCCCTCCCCTTCTCACTTCTTCTCTTTCAAGCAGACATCTTCAGATGATGAAGGTTTTGTTTCATTTTGAAACAACAAGCGTCTTGTTTTTTTGTTTTCTGCTTCTAAAGTTCATCCTTACATTTGTATTTCCTTCTATAAGCTTATATGACAATTGCATACCTATTAAAAAATTGCAAGTCAGCGAAACTGACAATTAAAAATAGGCCTTAATTGTTAAACTTGGATTACCATTAATGAAAACAATATAGAACAAACTGGTTTTCTATTATATTAAAACACATTTCTCACGTTTCATGTTTCTTATCTACCACACAAAAAACAAAATGTTTTTTAGTTGTTGGAAACAGAGACTGAAATGTGGGAATAGACTAACAGATTTCATGGGTCCCAGTTGAAGCATTAGTTCAGCTTTTCTTTTTAACAGTATTTCCTTTATTGTCTCTCCTTATCACAAGTGGTATTTTTAAATATCAGACTATGATTCAGTAGCTCAAGGGTTATTGCAACTACTTTGTTGGTTTAATTTCATGATCTCAACATCACGAAAGGAGCTGATTTGAAGCAGATGCAGCATAACCCCAGGTTTCTTGTAAGTACCTGCCTACATGCTAAGAGACATCAATATCCTTGAAATAACAATCAGATTTTTAAATATTTATAGTCAAGAGATTTTGAAGAAAATCTGTTGCAAGGTCAGAGCCAATGATTCATTAGTGTTCCTCATTTGAAGACTCTGTTGGATGAAAAAAACAACACTACAGTCAAATGGAAGTTGAACGGGTATTTTTAAGGTAGAGGATGCACCCAAGAGACAAAGAAAATAAATATATAATCTAGATAATGGCTGGTAAGATGAAAACATAGCTTCCCATGGGGACCTTGTGGTGTTCCAACTGCTTTTATCGCTCTGTCTATCCCCCGACGCTGAAGCACGAGATGACAGCATCTGTACCCCGTCGTCTGAGAAATAAAGGAACATCTTTTCGACCTGTCTGTTGCTCACCTTCCCTGGTGTCATATTTAATAATACAGTTCAGACAAAAGCGAGAACGTGCAATCACAGGAAACAGTGTGCACTCGTACTCGCAGTCATCAATCAGCTGCTGCAATTACCAGAATCAACTTGAAATGTCAAAACCATTAATCATGAATTCCAGTCATTTATCTTTTGAGAATTCAAAGGTGCTAATGAGCTAGACAGAAGAATAAAATGTACCAAATGTACTGTTCTCAGAGCATTGTAGAAGTTTCCTATATAATAAGTAAATCACACAGTTAATGGAGAAGGGGGAAACAGAAGAAGAAAAAAACTCTGGATGGTGATTAGCTGACTAATGCAGCAGGGTGCCACCTGCCAGTGCCATTTGTATAATCACTTAGTCTGTATGCACAATCTGAACCATACACGCGCTGTTTGAGCAGCAAACTGAGAGCTTTACACACTGTTTGCATGCAGGGAGGACCTTAAGGGAGTGAGCTCCAGAAGACCCTGCTTCACATTCAGCCAGTATCCTGCTGGTCGCTGGTCTCCCTCATAGTCTATCAATCCCCACCTCTTTCCTCTTTCCTTCTGTTCCCACTGGCTGCCCGGCACCACGAACCCTGAGCCAAACACTGACTCCCACGCTGGCACACGCACACACACACACACCTCCATTCTTATTTCAAGACAGCTTCCTGCCCCCTCCGCTCACTCTTCCCTTCTCTCTCTCACTCCAAAGCCCTGCACATGCATCCATCTCCTCTGATCTCAACCAAAGTGTTTATAATTGATTCTGTAAGGGATAACTTCTCTCCTTCTATTTCTTCCCTCGCTCTCACCCCGACTGCGTATTCCTCCCCCAACCCTATTATTAAAAAAGATTTTAGTTAGGGTAGGAGCAGTGAAGGGGTCACATGTTTAAATGGATTCTGGGATCTCTACTGAATTTGCTTTTATCTGTGTTTCCTTCCTCTTTTGACTTTTTTGCCCACCACATCTGCACCTCACACATCACACAACTTGTTTTGCAAAAACATTCACTGATTAAAAATGCAACAAAGGGGTCAAATATTTTATGAGGTCTCGTATCTTTCAGCTCTACCAGGAGCTCTTTCAAATCTTATCTTTGTAATATTTTCCAGAGTATATATTTTCCCCCAAATCATGTGTTCTATTTTAATTATTGTGAATTGTCTTCTTTATAATTTAAAAATAATTGTCTAAGTCAGAGTGTTGTGTGGTGAAAACGTTTTAATAATTCAATATGAATATATTCAAAATTTAATGAATATCAAGGAATTAAATTCCACATTATTCGTTATCAAGAAGAGTGCTTAAAGTTACAGTTAAATAAAACCTCCCTTATTAAAAATTAGCATTGGATATTGCCGTGTTCCCAATTTAGCCACATGTATTGAGTCACTCGTTTTAAATGAGCCAATTTAACCAGATTTTAAATTGGAACCAAATTGAAGCTTACTTTCTAAAACCAGCAGCTGGTAGTTTATAAGCTGAATTACAGCCAACAGTACTTCAAATTCTTCCCTCAACATTTCAATCTGTAAGAGGTACTTGCAATGGTAGGAAAAATACTAAAGTCATTGTGGAAATCATAGGACCCTACTCATACAAAGGAATGGAAATACATACATATGTATATGGCTGATCTTTAGTGTACCCAGATAAATGACCATGGCCAACTACATTAGGCTGTCTGCAGAGAAGTTTAAATACTATAGAATAATTCATCAAAACATCTGGCTTCTGTAACTATGAGGTCTGTGAGTGCTATAGCTCAGCCAAATCTACTATTCTTTGACCTGCCACATGATAAGAGACAAGACTTTGTCAAGCAGAGCCACTGACCTCTGTATACTCAAAGAGAAAGCCTTTTTTCATTAAGGATGCATTCATTACTCAGTAACCACATAATTGATCCATGTCTTTGAGTTCTACAGTAATAGCAAATTGATTGACTTATCCTCGAGAGGGAAAGGGCTGGGAATTGTCCGGCCAAAGAGAACAGCAGAATCATCTGCTTTGAGCTTGTGGATAAGACTGGAATAGCGATGAGTTAAACAGGGTGGAACAAAGGTGAGCTGTGTCAAAAAAAACAGTTGATGAGGAATCAGAGAATTTATGATTTTACCGGGAAAATATTCTCATTGAGATACAAGATCTCCTTTTCAAGAGAGTCCGGGCCAAGACAGCAGCATAAAAGACATAAAAGTATACTTGAATTTCGGGTATTCAAATGGCAGGTACTTCTGAATAATACTGGTCTTATCATTCATCACATTTAACAGCTGTACTATAATTACTTAGATTACATCAAGAATTAAGTTAAGAAGTCAAGATGCCTCGAGCTGGCCCAGGCCTCAAAGCTTAAATACACCAGTACCAGTATCCTTCCACCATGGCTCAGTACAGAAATATAGTCCCTGTAAACACAGAAGAGGGACTTTCAGGGCAAATATTACCACACAAATAAAGTCTTATTTTCTTGACTTAGGGAATACTTTTGCATTTGAATGTCTATTCTTAACTTATAAATGTGAAAAAATAATAATATCTACGACCAACCTTTCCTTTAGGTTGATCTAAAGGGTGTTTGTGAAATGTGACCCATGGGCAGGTGTCTTTGAAAAGCTTTCTCTATTGATCACATCTCATTAGCGACACTTCGCTCTGCCAACGAGGGTGGACTCTGAGAGCCGATGGACCCCTGAAATGGAGCCAATAGCTCAATAGAATGATCATGGTAATTACGCAAGAGTCGAGGTTACACAAAGGTGGAGGTGGTGGTGGTGGTGGTGAATGGCTTAATAAAAACTTGACAGGGAGACTAAATGAGCTGATGGAAACTACTGAAAGACAAAAGAAAGTGTTTATATGGCAATAATTTAGACTTCATCAAATCAAAACTATGAATAATTAACTTGAGTAAGTCATCTGCAGGACAAACCACCATAACTCGACCCTGTAAGAGTAGAATACTTCAGTGTTTTCAAGAAGCTTTTGTGTGATTGGACTGTTTTTAGAGATTCAATTTATGAACTGTGCTGAGCTAAAGAGCTCAGTGCAAGAAGAAAATATTTATATTTGTTAACATATTAAATAAATCACAAAATATATATAGATTGCACTTATTTATCAAACAAATGTGAATATAAATGTGATTTGTTAAACATCAATTTTAGAGTTTTCCAATCATTTCAAAATGTATTCAAGTCAGTTTAATCCCCAGGTTTTTTCATCAATTTAAGTTTTAAGATATACTTTTTTATTTAACTTTTTTTTTTTTACCAGGAACATATTCTCCTTGAGATAAAAGATCTATTTGTCCTGGCCAAGACAGCAGCATAAAAGTTTCACACAGAGAACAAAAGACAGACAATAAAACTGAAATTACATCAATCAACAAATCAGAAGCGTTGAGCAGAGAACCATGTGCATACAGTGGTTGAAATGTTCCTTTATACTGGTTTTAAAATCTTCCAAGCAAACACACTAAAAGCCCTTTCGCCAAAGACGGAGCGAGTTTGTGGAATGACGTACATGATGAGTCCATCAGATCGAAGGCTACACCTGCTGCTGACAGCTTTAGGATTCAGCTGATGGTTCTTCTTAAAGTGATAAAGTGACCCAAAACCCCCAATGACCTATGACATTTTTATTTCCCTACGCATGTGGATTGAAGTTGACATTTTGTTTTGAGCAAAAGTATGAGAACGGAAAGAAGAGACCTGTTGAGCTGACACACTTCATTATGTTTGGGGAAACAATTGGGCAGCTGGGAAGGGGAGATACGGAGCAGCTTCCGAGAGGTTAAATGAGCAGAAACCTGCGTGTCTACTGATAGTACTTCTATTGCTGCTTCAGCTGTGGCAGCTGCTTTTGTGTGTCTCTGTGCCCCGCTGCAGCACTTGACCATTATGTTCAGTTTCATCCCAAAGACTTTGTTGTCCCTGGGTTTCAGTCTCTGTTTCTCTCCGTCTATATTTCTTCTTTTTACATTTATCATTTGCCGTCTCTCTCTCCCTAACGCTCTCTGCCAACCCCCCTTGGCTTCAGTTTTAAGTTATGTGAAGTTATAAGTCACTCAGAGTTTTCCCTGGTGATTATACGTGGGTGTCTTGAAGTGTTCAAAATGAAATAACTTGAGTGGTGTTGACATCAATCACATATCAACATGTGATCTGCAGAGGATTCCCAAAGGATGAACAAAGATAGACCTTGTGCACAATCATTTTGTACTTAATCAGATTCTGTAGATTTACGATTTCTCCATGTATATCCACATGTCTAGACACAAGGTCATAAAATTCAAATTCAGTTCTTTGTATATCACTCACTTGTCTTGTGTTTTTCATTATCTCCTGCAGCTGTGGATCAGAAGCTGTGGGCTACCTATTAATATTAATGGAGGGTAATTTTTCTATCCTGCTGTTCTTTAACATCAGCTGAGCTAAAAAAAAAAAAAAAGGTAAGTCAAACCGTTTGCCGCCCTAATTAGCAAAAAGTAATTCAAAAGAGAAAGAGAAAGAAGGTAAATAATAGAGATAGAGACACTTCCCAAACAGTTACGTTTTCAGCAATAATGACTGAAAATCAAATACATGGTAGTTAACATGTCCTGTTGTGTATTGGGACAGTCATCATTCATTCATGACAACATCGCCCCTTTAACAAGGACATGCTGAACATCATATTTGAAAATACCAGAACACGGACCTAACTGTATGTGAAATCAATTCTGACATAGCAGAAGCAGTGAGGCATCCAAATGTGTTCATCCATCAGAATGTATGTAACCCAGCGGATTCTCACCATCCCATCTGAGACCTCCTGCACTAAATGTAACCATCGCTGTGCGCTGACTGTTTTATTTCCACCTCTATCAGAGCGCTGATGAAAAGATGAGCAGCAACCCGACTCCCTGATGCAATATGTAGCAGAGACCATTTGTTTCTGGCGATCCACCGCAGCCAGGGAGCAGCGCGAGAGGCACGCTGCTGATGCTTGGAGTAAACAAGCAGAAACTGCCGACAGTGTTAATCACACTTTTACTGTGTCCATGCTCTGGGCTTTGGAGGCAGAGAGGCTGGTGGAAGTGTTCATGCTACTTTTTCTCTTTCTATCGCTCTGATGATTTTCTCCACACCATTAGTGCTCTCTGCTGACTTGTTCTATCCAGGTCCACTACTGTACTAATACAGCTGAGACCTGCGAAGCACCATCTGCCATAAGCACAACTAACTACAGTAAATGTGGACACATCAGCACATTAACGGGGCTGCACCATGTGGGCCGTGTCGCAGTCATTGCTGTACAAAATGATTTTGCAGGAGAGGGGAGAGAGAAAAAAATTGCTCAGAGCATGAGATATTCTACCTCAAAGGACCACTGAAGGACACAAGGTATGGGAGTGAAACATGGGGCCGGATTTAATATGCCTTTTATTGCGATCTTTCAGATACACTCTGTACCCACAGGCATGACTGGCACGGATCAAACTTGCACACTGGTCTGAAAGAAGAAGAGGACGTTTTCTTGTCATCTGACGCACACCTGTCCTGCAGCATCAAAATCAGAATAAGCTTTAGAAGCCATGCATATACGCTCATACAAGGAATGTCCTCCAGTTCAGCATCTCTCTCCAAACAGAAATAAGCTTGGACTTACAAAAAGGAAAAAGTTTGACATATAGGTTCAGCATCAGCAGCAAACTAATGTTTATGAGCAATAGTGAAATGGAGAGATACAAAGCAGCGACTCTTTTCTTCAAGGATGTCCATTTATTGGAGGATTGATCAAAAAGTGTGATTTTTGTAGATAACCTCACTGAACTTGAAAAGGTTTATACAAGCTGCTAGGGAGTGATGTTTCCTTCTCTAAAGAGCAGGACCATGTTATCTCACGGACAACAGAGGCCAGATTTCTAGCAATAATCTGGCTAAAAATATCTGCCTATAAATGCACACAAGAGGCAATATTCAGTGATCTACGGTGACTGGATTATTAATGATACTTTCAAAAAATGTGTACGAGGTCCTTTTTACTCCGAAAATCCCCAGCAGCATCAACTTTATCAATACCGTGCGATCATCACTTGCCGCCTGCTCTGGAGTGAGCATCTGTTGGATAGTCTCTCTGAATGGATTAGCTTCCTCTCTCACAGCAGGATGCCAATGGTTGCAACGGTGTCCAACTTGATTGTGAGCCCATTTTTTCTTTTGATCCATCCTCATAAAAAAAGAAGCAGTTGATGTCTTTTGAAGGATTTATTAAATAATAGAAGAAATTAATATTGGATTTCTTTCAAAAGCAACAGTTTCCTCAAAATAATTTTTCAGCATCATTTTAGGACTTTTAAGGTTTTTATAAAAAAAAAGACAAAAATGAATAATTTTGTCTCTTTATGACTAAAACAAAAGACACCATTAGCCAGAATAATGATTATTACTATACAGTCATTTTTTAATGCCTGAAACCACTGGTAGGTGTGTAGGTGTCAGAAGTTTTTAGCCATGCGCTGCTGGAACAGCCTTTTTTTTTTTTTTACATTTTCCACAGCAAAGACTGATACATGTTAAAATAAAGCATTATAAGATTTTTGTTAAAGCAAATGAGACATTCCACTTTGTCCACAGGGATCGCTAAAATCGACACAAACCTAAACTTCCTCACAAGACCTTGAAGAGTATTTTTTTTATATTTTTTACTGTATAGGACTTGTTTAAAAGCAACAACAAATGTGGGGAGGAGAGTGTGGGGGTAGACAAGCTTAGGAGGAGTTGAACCTGCAGCCCATGCCTTGAGAGCTGTAGCCTCTGTATATGGGGCCTGCTCTAATGACTGAACTAAATCAGCTGCCTGGCATCAATTTTATTTGGTTATCACTTCTAAAACCAAGAGGGCCCATCAAGAAATATTACTGAATCACTTCAGATAAACTACTGACACAAAAATGTAAACAAGCTTCCCCACTGCGTCAGTAATGTTATAATAGCTGCCTTACTAATTTAGAAAATGAAAAAGGAAGAAAGATGAAACATATTATTAACCTGAATCTATAGAGCCGTGATTCATTTCTGAAGCTCAGTTTCCTTAAATTGTGTTACAGCAAAAAGCATTTACAGTATCCTTGAGAGTCACCACACCTGTAAAGCCTATTTTCAGCAGCAGTAAGCAGCGGTTGCCAGCAGACAGGCTTTGATAAACATACTGTATGCCTCCTGCCAAGAAACAAACGGCAGACAAAGTTTGATTGTGAAGAAAGTCAAACAATGCATGGAGAAAGAATTGCTAGATATCTTGGGTTTTTTCAGCAGTACTCACAAGCAACTAATCTGTTGGTTAATTTGCACGTGTCAGCAAAATACGTATATAAAAATCTGGTAGACAGACATGTTAAAAATGAAAAATTACCTGTAACCATTGACAACCAAACTGTTGCAGCTGTTAGTAGTAGCTGCAATATAAGGAAGGAACACTTCAGTGTGTGTAATGAATCCAGACACTGCACAGCAGATATAAAGGTCACACAAGTTCCAGGTAATAACTGGATGTTTGTACCCATCCAATTGATGAGAAAAACAAACACACCAAGAAAATGTCCAAGATGGACACAATTGTGACTTCCTACTCATAAAGTGTTATGGCACTGACCCAGGGTTCAGTAAATGTCCAAGTATCAACCTTTTATGAGAGCATTTCTCAAGCTGTCTGAGACTGTAAACAACCATACAGCATGCAGTGTCTTGTGGCAGATCTGGACATGGTTTGTTTCAGCATTACAGATGTACTCTCTGCGGCCCTTGGCCTGGGAGTCAGCGACAGTGTATACAACAGCTCTCAGTGCCACCCTGAGGGGAAACGGACGGATCTGAACTGCAGGAGCACCCTCAGGTTGAAGTGTGAATAAAAATCTGTCCATTCATTTCACCACCACATATACACAACATTTAATTTCTCAAAAGCAAACTTCAGCGATGATTTCTCAACAGAGGTCATATTATATAGATGTTATAATAAACTATATCAGGGCTGACCTTGTAATACAAATATGCTCTGCTGACCCTCTTCTTGGCAGAGCCTCAGCTGGCTCTGCAGAGGATGTTTAACTATTAACACGCCTGACTCACCACTTTGAAGTCTTCAGCACTGCACTCCATGCCTCGGTAGTAGCAGGACAGCAGCATGTCCTTGATGTCGTGGCCCGTTCGGTCGTAGAATTCGCGCATGTTGAAGGGGCGGGGCTTGTAGCTGTCAAAGTCGGCCCTCTCCTTTAGGATCTGCATGACATTTTCCTCCACCATGTGTGGGTCTCGGATCTCGTATCTGGACAAAAAAAGTTCTGGACTTAGTTACTCTGGACATCAGGACACATTTTCTCAACTAAACTTGTCAGTTAATCAATTTATTTAGGGATAAAACATAACAGCACTTTAAGTATAAATGGGTATAATTGTGCAATTGTTTTCTTTTAAAATGGTGGTGAATATCATTCTCAGCCTTTTGTTTTTCATGACTCATTTTAGAAACAATCAAACCATTAAGATTAAAAAATTAGAATTACTTTAAGGGTTTTCCTTAATCCATAGAGCGAGACACAACTTCAGCTGTACCTCAGTCCCATTTCAAAATGTGTATTTAACAGAGTCTGGCATGCAGACAAGCTTTTTTTTGGCAGGACAATAGGGATTAACTTGTAAGACATTAATAATGATCCAGCCTTAAGAGCATATTCGCCCTCTAAATCAACTATAGGTACTAATGCTAATGCCAACTCTCGAAAAACCTGCAGTTAGCCAGGTCTAACAATTGTATTCATGTGATAGATCCAACTGGCTCCCAAGCTGTGGCACCCGCATTACCATGGGTGATGCAGAGTGAGACGAAATGCTTATTATCTAAAGAATGCGACTATTTCTCTCCACACAATCATGATAATTGTTCTGCAAAATAATTAGGATTAAGTGTTTTTGGCAGAGCGTTTTAATGTTGTAAGCATAACAATGTGTATAGTGCAGGTTGAAAATCCTGCAAACTCTGAAAAATACTACACAGACTATCTAGCGTTTGAAATCCAAGCCGAACACTTCACAAAGCATCTGCTGCAATTTATTTCAAGTGGAAAATTAGCAGTATCATGTAGGGAAGCATACACACAAACTCTTTCCTCGACACAAAAACACAACAAAGTGTGAGTAATTTGCATGTACCAACACACACCAAGCTGACACTCATTTACAATTGCAATTCTCAGAAACAAAACACCGGGAACATCATTTATGAAATGCCTCTGCCTGACAACCACCATCAAGCTCCAGCACCTGCTCACAGCCATTCACAGATACAAATTAACCTCAATTAACTAGCACGGCCTCGCTCAGAGAAAAAGACGGCCCATTGATGACCCCTGCTGAGCGATGGGCCATCAGCGGAACAAGCTTCCAAATTATGGAGTGCTAAGATTAAGCACTACTGACAGACATTTATAAGAATCATTTGTTTTGACACACAGAAAGAAGGGTATGGTGGTTTTTGAATTTTGTTTGGAATTAATAGAAAGACAAGGTTGCTATTCTTACTCTGTCTCCCAAATGAGTGTACAAGTCGAAAGGACAGGAGAGAAGAATTGAGTTTAGTGTGTAATGTGAGAGGGCAGCAGCCGTCGTATAATAACTTTGGTGTATTGTGTTACTGTAATAATTTCGAGCAGCTCAATTTAAATGTGCAAACATGAATAACTCATTTCCAAAGCTGTAGTCACCAGAATTAGAACTGAAAACACACGAGAGACAGAGAGAGACAAAGGCATACCCTTCTCCTCTGACAATAAATCTTTAGATGACTTTGTGGGCGCTTGACAGCCCTGTTATTTCTCATGGATATGGGCACTATTTCAAACCATTATTGGTGGTAAATCTGAATGGATTTTTCTTAATTCCACAAGGTCAAGCTTTGTCTGTGCTCATGAACATGATTTTGTCCCTTGATGATGGGAATAATGTAAGTTGATGCATGAATAAAAAATGAAATATTATGTCTTTTGTGGGCACAGCCTTAATATTCAACTGGCAGTGTGTTTTCAACTTGTGTCCCAACCAAATTACAAGAAATGTAATATGTTCAGCTGCAGCTCCACTGCTGTTTACCTGCTACAAACAGAATGAAATAAAATATTCACCATGTGAGACAGCATATGCTGTGATTCGAAATGACTGTTTCTCTCTGCTGAACTCATAACGTTGATGAGAGGGAAACCATCACACTCTATTGTGGAAGAGGGGTTAAAGATGGAGCCGGCAGAGCTGTGAAGTCTGGGACAATCATTAACACTGAATGTAACATATTGTAAATGCATGATCCAGGACATGACGTTAAAAGGACCCTGTGGTAGTGGTAACCACAGTATGAAATAAAGAGCAGAGAACATATTAGCATGCAGAAATGAGTATGAAGCTGCTTTATTTTGTGCAGGACGATTGTACTATTTGTTCACTAACAATGACTCGCAATATAAATATCATCACGTCCTCCAATTCCCCCGTGGTTGATTTTTCTGAATTGTACCTGTTCAATCATACATTGGCTCACCTGGAAATTTTACAAGGGGTACAGCAGGGAAAAGTCGGGTTGAAGTCAGTTTGAAAAATAAATTGTGTTTTTGTTTTACAAATATTTGTCTCACTTCATTAATTTTAATTTTACCTTTATTTATTAATCATTGAGGGCAAGCCCTAATTTACAATGATGTTGAGAGTACAATTAAAACAAATAAGGGACAAAAAACAACAAAGACAAAATACATAGATTATAAGACCAGAAGAATAAGCAGCAAGCAGGCAACTACAGTAACCGGTAATAACATTTACACTCATGAGTACAGTGAATTGTGATCAGGTTTTTAAATTGACCCATGGTAACCATTTTATTGAGTTTTAATGTGTTTTAATATGAGTTACTAAGGCATTACGTTTTGTTGGATCAGGTCACAGATTTAAGTCAAGTCATGTCAGGATAAAATAATATACTCGCTATTTTTTTTTTTTTTATATAGAAGTGCCCAGTCCACCCCTGTTACCCTCTGGAACCGTCCCTGCATTACAACATCACAAAACAAAACAAAATCTGTGAATAATAAATAAGAATAAATTTACCAAAAACATTTTTTTTTCTCGATTTAGCTATGACAGTGTACAAAACGTAACAAAAGCAGACAATTCATTCATAGGGCTGGTTAAAAATATCGATTCATCAATGCATTGCAATTATCATATCCCCAATTCAATATCCATTCAGGGAAATCCTGATTTTTTTTTTCTTTGTAATGACACCCCTTTCCACTGGGGGCTCTGTGGGTGCTGTGAATTCAGGTCAGGCACAAATGTGCACTTTAGATCCTACTGTACTTTAATGTTTTATTATTTGTTTGTTAAAGAATAATGCAAGCATAAAATATATTTTTGAGTCAGTTTGTTCTAAATGTATATAAACAATGCACACAATTATTTAACAAATATCAGAAGGTACTGTGATGAGATATCTGGGTATTCCTGTCGATATCAAAGCATATTGATCAATATCGAATCAAATTGATATCGAATCGTGACCCAAATAATTGAAATTGAATTGAATTGTGAGGTTGTGGACCCTACCCAGCTCTATTCATCTAGCAGATGTGTTATCACTGTCTGCTGCAGTGGTTTGTGTTGTAAGTGAAACAGGGAGCGTGATTCTAGCAAGCACTATATCTTCAGTGTTGGATACAACACAGTGCTGTATAACAAGGTCTCTTGATAAGTTCACAGACTACAGCAGGCTGTGGGATAACTTTACAAATGTTAAGTTACTGATTGTTGATCGATTCAAACACTGTGACAGTTAATGGAGAAATGTCAAACCGATTGTTTATCCAGATCATGTGCGTTCCCAACCATAAAGACTTGGTCCGTGCAGATCACAGACTGTGTTCTCTAGAACTGAAAGTAAACAGGTGCACATGGTTGGCTTTTCTGTGTGTGTGCACATCAGTGTCTGTTGATTTGATTATTATTGTACAAATATTTACTCGCAATGTGGCGTAAAGCCAAAGCCAAATAGAACATTTTGCGTTTTTCATTTTTTTAGAGGCAACACAGAATGACGGTTCTGAAAGTCAGACAGTCCTCAGAGAGTCATGTCCTGCTTCAGGTGTTTGTTTGTACCTACATTATTTAGGAGACAAGCTGCAGGTCCTGATGGGAAAAGGTAATGTAACCTGAAGTTACCATAGACATTACTGGGCCAATATTTTACAATGCACATATCTTCCAGACATCCTGACATTAAAACTAAAATAAATGTCCTTTCTTCCATGATCTCCAAAACGCTGTTTCCCTTCTCCATCTCTCTTCTTTTTTAGACTGCACTGTCAGTACTCACATCTTTTTCTTAAAGGGATTTTTACTTGTAATAATCATGAATTTTAAATGGTAAAACTTGTGTTTCCACACCTACTGAGTCGGGGAGTTAGCTGTTTCTTATCATCATTGTAACTTGTAGTGCATCTTCGTTCTAGTCTTTGCGGCCACAGCTGTCTTCTTTTTATTAATCTTTTTAATAAAGAAGAAGAAGCATGAGTAGTTGATACTATCATGCTGATGATTACAGGACAGTGCAGATGACCACTTTGCTCATAAATTAAAGAGATGATAATCCCAGGAAAGGTTACTCATTATTAGTTGCTACCTTTCTTTTTTGCGTCTGGCTTTTTTTGATAAAGGAAAATTAAGGTTATGTAGGGTTAATGCTTAACTTATCGTGTGAACAGATTTTACATTAAATGTGTGACCTGATTGACTTCAGTGCATTAATTACATGGTTTTAAAAATTACATGCATTCTCAGAAAAAAAAAGCATCATCAACCCAAAAACACAGCTCGATCAGATCTTCTATTAAACATCTGAAAACAGAGTACACTTTGTAAGAAATGACCTACATCCTTCAGGAATACAAAGTGTTTAGTGTTACTTGCTTAATTCAATCTCAAAGACTCCCCTTTGTATTTAGCTCAAGCATTTCTCCCAGATGTGATAATGGGAAAAGAGACAGACACAGGTCTAAAATGATTTCATTCTGCAGCCCACTCCCCATCATATATTTCAGGAACAAAGCATATTCATTTGCAGTATAGTTAAGTGTGTGTAGCACAGTAATATCAACAAAGTGTAATATAAACAAAATGTGTTTTTTTGCCATTCATTTCACAGTCAGAATTACATTTCTGGTTGGTTCGTGTTTAATTTAAGGATCTATATTGTCATTTGAAGTTATATCTAAGGCATTACATTTTGATCAACTTCAATCCAAATCAGTCAGACGCATTCAATAATGTGACGGTAATTGTAGTGACATAAGCATATAGATCTACTAGATACAGCCTACCAGTGGTGAAATCGTTATTTTTGAAAAAGGTACATATGGTGTCTCCAAAATCCAACCCATTCATCCTGGGTTGTCAAATACCACAGTTTGTAAAGCTACTTATCCTCTCATACAGAGGCACAAATTGGCGTATGTTTGTTTTCCTCTCACAAGAGGTTGACATGAACTGGTCAGTTTGTTTAGGTTTGGGCACAAAATCTACTTGGTCAGATTTTGGGGTAAATTCACAGTATGGGCTAAATCTTTTATTTTTATTTTTTTTATTTCCTCAGACTCAAAACCCCGATATGTGGGATAAACTTCTGCACATTCTGACCAATCCATCACTCTTCACCAGAATCTCGATCTTTTGTCTACACCAGGAAGCCGTTGATCTGAACTTCTGCAGTTGATGAGTTCACATGTGCATCTCATGCAGATGCTAAAAAGGGTATCTCTTTGCTTATGAATGATATGCAGTCATGAAGCCTTGGTATCTGATGTCTTGGGAATGAGGTTTAGGAATCAGAGATCACATCCCACCACAGTTCAAGTACAGACTGAAACAGCTGCATCTTTGATAAAAAGCACAGCTCAAATCTAGTGCCCACACTGGGACTACTTCACAACATCGCCATGCCTTATTGTAATAAGAAGATACAGCCTGTTGTGACAAAGTCTGAATTTAATTGAATTGTATCGTGAGCCTCTGTCTTATAAGAAACACAAAGCTGCCAGGAGAGCACTTAAGACGCCGTGCCCGGATCCCAGAGTCAGGAGGCTTTAGCTGCGGCGCATACAATCACAATAATATGGGAAGATTTTTTAATATTGCCCTGCCACTGCTCCCTAAAGCAATCACAGCAAACTCACTGCATAAGGGTGGGGGAGACTAAATTGGATTACGGGCCACAAGCACTTTAATTTTGTTGCGGGAACTAAAACGGATGAAGAGGCATCTGCATCACTTTGCCACCGCAGGACAGGAGATAGTAAATATGGTCTCTGGGTTTTTAGGGTGGACTCTGACAGAGAGGCTGGTCACTCAACTTTACTCCCACTACATCGTAACTTCAGAAAAAAAGAAACTCCTCAAAGCAGTTTACACTCCATTTGTGTTTAGTTGGCGTTAATACCACATGTTGCATGACACAACAATGAACACATCTTGATCTAATCTCAGGTAATTATCCAATTAGCGCTAATTGAACTCCTCTTCTAATGAGGATGGGATTGTTTGTGCAGTGTCCTTGAAAATGAATAACTGTAATGATTCCTGGCAGCAGAGTTTGGATAATCACATCTTAATTATGGTGCACCTGTGACAGTTATTATGCCACTTTGGACAAGATCACAGACATGCAAACAAGAGCCACAGAGAGGTGAAAACAACCCAAAATGAATCTCAATTTCATTGAAAAGCACACACACACACACGCAACAAATCGATGAAGCCAATTAAAGTACCGTAATAACTCAGATAATCTTACCAAAAATGGATCCCTTTTGACCTTAAACAACTTGACCTATTGCCAAATTCACTACCAATGTCTCCTCAGCAATAATCTCCTCACAATATCAATGCAACGATGATGTTCGATGATCTGCCCCTTTTCTGTCCTCTCCCATGCACTTTTTTTTTTTTTACAAGCCAATTCCTGAGTAGAACTTGTGAACTTGCCGAGACGGATGACACAGTCAAGGTTATAGAGCATTACATTTTGTGGCACTTTGTAAAACGCTTATGTGAATTTAAAGCATGTTTGCAAGCTCAGGAAACATGTGAAAGCTTAATAACTGTGTAAGCAGAAGACTCGCATCTCTGGCTTTTGTGAACTGATGCGGCACTTTGAGCAACATAACCAACATCTTTTCCAAAATGACCTTTCTTTTGTTAATTATCATGTAATTGCCTTTGCGACATAATAAAAATAAAATTAAGCAATTTACTTGTGATGTTCTGCACTGCTAAGTGTGACTTCAACCTGCAAAATCCAATGAGAAGGTAATTGATTGGGGGGGGGAGGGGTATATGAACTGCTGGAGTGGAGTTAGTTAAACTTCCTCGACGTTCAGCTATAAACTTCACAGCATCTAAGACAGAGTAGCATCACTGCAAGGGCAGACATTGCCTGCTGCTTCCTCCTGAGACAGTGATGGACACAGACTGAAAGCCACATGACACTTAGATTTTCTCCTATACCTATTTCTTGGAAAACTCAGCCTGATATAAAGAGGCTTAGTACTTCAACGTTTGTTCTAAATCGAAGTTTAATTTAAAAGCAGTGTCTATAGAAAACCCAATTAACAAGGTGAAAACATTTCAGTCAGATTCAAGTTGTTCACAGTTCCTTTGTTTTTCCTCTAATGTTCTTATGTGTGATAAGAACATTGGAGGAAAAACAAAACAGTCATTTTCTATTTCTTTGAGACTGAGTAAGACCTGCAAGTAAAGCTTTCCCTGTCGTCTTTCAAAGACATTTTGTTTGGAATATAATTATGCATTCATTATTTTATTAAAGTTAGCTTATAAAGTATTCATTTAAATCTTCAGCTGTTTTCACACATACGCTGTAAAAATTTTCTGGGAAATTGAAGGACAGCCTGACCCTTGAATCTCTTGAAGTTGAAGTTCTTATTCACATATCCCCAACAGAGGGAAATTGTCAGCTGTGTTTCATGAACTGGCGGATCGTAAGTGACAGGTCCTATAAATGTCATCACCCCGGCAAACTTGCAGTGAATTTTCCTGAATATTTCCTGCTGCATTCACACATGTGCTCACTCCAACGTCACGCAGAAATTTTACCAGGGGTCTGGCAGGAATAAATCGGGTTGTCGATGGAAAAGTTGTCCTGTTTACATGTACATGTGGCTCAATTACGGACATTTTCAGGAATATTGTGCTTGTGTGAAAACACAAAAATCAAATAGGACTTAACTGAAAACCATTTGTTTTGCTCTTTCAGCTATGACTCTAGACTATTAAGGCATAGCAGCTATCTCCCTGGGTTTATTTGTTCGCGTCCTTTGATTTGGATTCAGAGAAGGAAGCAAAAGGCCTGCCAGCTTATTTGTTGTAACAGGTAACTGAATCGCAAAATACTTTGCTATCCATATTACTCAAGGTAAACAGTACATACACATTCAATGTTTGCCATTGTTCGCACCTTTTGTTCTAATATTAGAAGTGCAATGCTAAAAGAGCGCTTTGTAGCATTAGCTAGGGCCGTATTATTACAGAACTACAATCCATTTTTGATTGGTTTATGGAATTAAATGGGAAATGTTTTTAATAAATATCCAACCATCATCCAAATTCATATCTGACATCGGAAAAGTTTACAAAAGTGTAAATGAGAAAGTGTAAAATGTATGCTATTTATTTCTATAACTTTTGAGTTGCTTACAAAGTTAGTTTACATTAGGCTCTATAAATTATATCATTATACTGTTGTACTGGATTTAGGTTTCAGGGGCTTCAAGATTAACACTGGACCAATGTCTGAATTGGCAAAAAGTTAGGGGACATCTCCCCCTCAAGGCCAAATGGAACAAGAGGGGGCAAGAAGCAGGGAGAAAGATGAGAGAGTGTTAATCAGCAAGACAACTCTGTAGCCTAACAAACAGCCCTAATTACACAGGGATAAAGACTTGTTCATCACAGAGCTTACGAGACGCAAGTTAATTGCCTCTGCTTGCAGTTCCCTCCCTCCATCTGAAATCAGCTTGCTCCAAAGTCACTTGGAGCAAGTGCCGCTACTTTCATTTTCTGGTTTCCTCTAAGTCTTTGCCCTTATTGTTTTTCAGGTGTGGTTCCCACTTCTTACAGGAATTCTTTCTGAAGCTGTGCTATGATATGAAAAAGAAGGGGAAAAGTTTTGAATGTGTTGAATGTTTACCATTACATCTTGAGAGTACAAACACAAGAGAAACAAATGCACATAGGATGTATGCACACTGCTTGAAATCTATACCCTACAGAGCACTAGAGCTGCAGCCTCAAGCAGTGGAGTCTATTGCTCTCCTTTTGTAAGGTTATCACCGGTGATATGATGCATACATCCAGTAGAGGTCACAGAGCAATGATATTCAGTATGAAAGCAGAGAATTCAATTCATGTCCTTCTAGCATGTACAGCCAAAGTACTCCTTGACTGTGCCTTTGGCCGCGGAGCTGCATGGATCAATATGCTAAATATACTTGTGACTAATGTGTTCAAGGCGGTACTATAGATGTGTTTGTATGTAGTAGATCTGCAGTGAACTGTGCCTGTGTTTGTGTGGGTGATTACGGTGTCATGGAGCGTTATCCTCAGCGCTATGGTAAACGTGATCCGAATAAAATGGGCAGCCAAGAAAAAGTAAAGTAAAGTCAAAAGTTTCAACAGTGAGCTTGTCATGCCTGCCGAAAGTCTAAAATGATCAAAGCACAGCAGAAAGCAACAAGTGTAAAGGGAGGAAACCACAGTTGTGAATCACACAAGCATCCCTTGACAGTTTTCCAACAGTGAGTTTAAAAAAATCTACCCATCTACTTATGCGGAGATATTCAGATCACATGAACTGTAAAATGATGAGGCAGAAAATTGCACCAGGGGCATTTACTCCATCATTTTATATTAACCACTTAGAAACAGCCCATCCATTATCTGTTACCTGGAAGGGGGATTCATATGATCCGCGATAAAACGTGCTCCTTCTCTGTGTCAACACGTTTCAAAAGATTGATGTTAAAGGTATATTTCATGTGGTCGTGTACGGTTTCATAAATACAGTGTCTTATGTGAAGTGTGGATTTCAGCTGACATGAACAGTAATGTCACTGCATTATTAAATAATAAACTGAATAAGAAACAGCTCTCTCTTTACTCCTTTTTTTCTAAAAAACCTAAGGTGGAGGTCAGCAGGGTCAAATACACAGAGAGCCATAAAAAGGTTTTGCATGCTTTGGCCATGTCGTTTATCACGTCCCAGTGGCCTTACAGCAACAACCAGAGGGCCAGGCGTTAAAACATTGCTTTGCACTTCCAAGTGACCCCCCCCCCCCCGACATTTTAGACATTAAAACAGAAATCAAGGCCACTACAACCACAATGATATTTCATAGACGTAAAAGTCCTCAAGAACGGCATAAATTTTAACTGTGAGGCCTAACAAGTAGAGTATTATCTCTACTTTCCCTTTGAGAATATTTAAAGGACGTTGGTGACTTTAGTCTGTTGGTTCAGGGATGAAGTGATTTACTGGCTCTTCATTAATTTTATTGGAAAAGTTAATTGTTCAATTTCCTGATAACTGCAGCAGAATGTGTACCCGCATTAAAAATGTACCGTTTCAGCCAAATGTTTAAATCTTCTGACTGTTATCTCCTGTTGTGCAGTGGACAGAATCAATTCCAGAATAAACAACTACTAAATCCTCACAGATGGGTCTCCCTGAGGCAAAACCTTATCATTCAGAGTGTGTGTGCGTTGAATAATCGTTTGTTTTACGCCAAACAATAGAAAGAAAGAAAAACTCAGTTAAAAGTTAGGTGGAAATCTAAAATCAGTACATGGCTCCTATAAAAACCCCTGGGCATGCTTGCCTCTGGCCAACAGGTATGGACTTTAAAGCACAGGTAAAGTAAGTGGGAATCACACAAACACACACCTGCCGTTGAGCAGGGCAAGGAGCTCCCCAGCGTGGTACAGGTCGTTGCGTGTCACCCGGCTGAAGCGGAAGGAGTTGAGGTTGCAGAAGGTGACTGAGGGGAACACCATCTCAGGGGCCGCCACCTCGTCCAGCTTGGTGACATGCGGGTACTGGAAGTAGAGCTGCACCCTGTCCACGCACACCATCATCAGCACACCCAGGGAACCTAGGAAGAACAAAATCCACAGGCTGCGCTTGATACACATTCGCTCATAAGTGAACATGTGCGAGATGCCGTGCAGCGTGGACCTGCTGGCAAAAACTTCAATGGGTGCCGGCTGCTTGTAGTCTATGTCCTCCGAGTCCGCTTTCAGATCCATTATGTCTCCGTGATGAGTTAAGCTGAATGAAGTGTATCAGGTTGAAAATCTGCCTTTATATACAAGAAGATGTTTTTTTTTTAATTGTAAGGAGGTTGCTGTCTGCAAGTTCACGCCCTTCTACGCATACATTCCTCATGCAGTCTATGTGAGATGTTGCGTCACTGACAGCCGGCTAAACAACCCCGATACACACCGCATTTTAACCAAGATATCCTCAAAATGCCACCGTCCTTACATGTAAAACAGTGAAGAAAGTAAAGATTTTGAAAGCATAAGTTGTACTTCTGCTGGGGGTCACAGTTCCATAATAATAAACAGCCCGGCGTGGAGCGCGCATGGAGAGATGCCAACGCTGTCCTCTCCTCGAAACACTTCTGTATAATGACCGAGTTGACGCTTGGCTTTCTCGTTCAAAACGCACTGAATAGAGGGAAAAGAAATGTGAAGAAGGGAAAAAAAAAAATCCCAGTTCAGAGGAAGAAGAGGACAAATCACATCAACGGGCAAAGCAGCGAAATCAGACAGAGAAAATCAAAGCGGTGTTGTAATCTCTCTCCGAGTGCACGGCAGGCAGAGTGCACCGCCTGTATGGCTCTCCATGCTCATCATATGCAATCCCAGCACGTGCAGAATAACAAACAGCAGCTGATTTCTCGCTCGTTAGCGTTTTAAAAAGCAGTCCTCGGTGTGTCCGTGGGTTTTCTCAGCCGTATAGTAAACAGCTGCATCACAGAGGAGCTGGCTCTGTCAGGTATAGCTGCCTCGGTGCGCCTCTGCTCGCTCGCTCGCTTGTATCCATCCCCTCCTCCGGGCTGCCTCCACACAACAATGCAGGGATAATTACTCCGGCTTCATTTAGATTACAGCTGGTTTATCCTTCAATAAGAGAGTTATGAGAAAATATAATGAGTGCCCGGGCTAAAGAGGTGTATACCACGCGAGATGCTCAGCGTTGTGGATTCAGGGAATCCACCTCAGAGGCGGTCGCGCTTTGCCCGGATCAATTAAATTCGCCCCAAACAGGAGAGAGCAACGATAGGACGGTGTGTTTTACACCGGGTGACGAAGTCCAACGTAGGGGATACTTCGGCAGAGCCCGGACGTTATCCAGAGGTGATCCAGTTTAAGTGTATTCAGCCAACAATTTCAGTTATTGCAATATGACATGATGACTCAAAACCTTCACTACCGTCCAAACACCTTACACCTGAGTGAGACTGGCAGTCCTCCCAGCTAGCACCAACTTTCTTCGACTGGGAGTTTTTAAGTTTTCATTTTAAAGAGCAACATTATGACATAATGTCAACTCATTATCAAAAGGTAAGTTGAATTGAGTTAATATACCTGGTTTATCTGCTAACAAAGCAGGCTAAAGTCAGTGCCAAACCAATTACAATAGTTAAGGTGTCACCAAAAGGAGGCGTTCGCTGACGGTCAGGATAAGTGTGAATCAGGCTTCAGCTACCGGGTGGTATGGTGGCCCTGAAGGGCAAAACAATATAACTTTCCTTAGAGAAACAAAAGTCAATTTAACAACTTTTCACAAAACAAACTTCAAGTGTTCACAGAGGGAAGTTCAACTAACAACATTTACTTATCTTTACACAGTTGCCATTTAATGCATGTATCACTAGGCTACATATACAGGACACCATATGTGCCCAAAAAAATAATGACAGTGTTGTAGCTGCAGGTGTTCACACTTTGAGCTATAATGCCATAAAACATTCAGATGAGGGATGTGTTTACACATTACAGATTGACATAATACCTCCTAAACTTTCATCTAGAATACCGACTGTATTTCATGTACAGTGTTTTTATTTATTGTCATTTCTACTTCTGTTTAATTATCATGTAGCCAAGGAAGGTTAGATGACGTTTTAAAATTTTCTAAAATAGCAGTTATCAAAAATGTGTCTGCCTACACGCGACATGGAGCATTTAAATGAATTTTATTCACTGCTGGTGGTGAACTTTTCAAAAATTGGCTTCTGACTGTTAATGTGTAATTTTCAAATGCGAAAAGTTTAAAAAGCTAGCATCTCAGCAACATACAGGCTTTCTTTTTTGGAAATTCAGAGCAGTAAACACTGTGTCAGTGAAATTACACTTAATCCAGTGAAAATGAAAAAATTGGAGAAGAGTTACAGTTAACTTTTTCCCTAATAGCTTACCAGAAAAGGATACCAACCAAAGAGACCATTGGCTCGCTTGAAGTGGAAGATTCCCATTAGCGTACAGACAAGATAATTTAATAAAGGCCTCCCAGAAGACTACTTTAGCACTCAAAATTAAGAGGGGTAGAGGACCTCATGACGAACTAACAGCTTCCAGGCAGTGTAACTGAAAGACAAAAAATAACCCATAAGAAAATGCACTACTTTGGTGTTAGATGTCAAAAACATCCAATATTTTATATAATATTTAACTAAAGAAATTATTTGATAGAAGAGAAGCAAAGTTTTTAAAATTCACAAAGAAATAATGTTGCAGTATTAGGTTCATAACTTATCAGATGTCTAGTCATCGGTACTGCCGAGAAACATTTGTATGAATAAATATTTTTAATCAAAGACACACCCGTTTATACTGTGGGCAGAAACCAAACACACACTGTAAATCTGTGGGATGAGTTGTACATTTCCTCTGTAAAGCAGTGATTTGTTAAACAAATACAAACAAACATGCATATGAGCAAGCATCAATTCGCAGGCAGTGCACACACATGCAGTACCGCACATACACATTCACCCATGTTTATACATGCGTGCACACACACAAAGTTGTATGTGGTGTCACACAAATCCTCAAACAAATCCATTTTCTCCCTTGACCAATTCTCTGTAGTTGACTGAATGTAACATCCAAATATGTCAGAGTGAGTGAGCGAGCCAAACACAGGCGATAAGGCAGATGTGTCGCAAGACTGCTGGTGCCAAATCTATCATAGGCACCGTATTGCCAAGAGGCGAGGGGAGCTCACCCATGAAATTGTTCATAATTCGTCCATAATTGCCATTTGCCATAGTATTGACTGTGACAATGTGGCATCTCATATTGATCAGCAGTTCTGGGAAGATGAGCCATGCCTCTGTTACAGTGAGATGATGTGAATTCTGGGTAGTCATTGCGCACCAGTGACACACATGGGTTTGATATTACAGTGGATATTAAATTACTGAAGAACACGTTGAAAGCAGATGCTGGGATTGAAGTAAACCCAAATTTAGCTTTTACCATGGTCATCTGTTGCTACAGTGATGCAGTAGTATCTTACCCAGAGGATACTTTGAACCATTTACATGATACTACTGAAGAATATGAAAGAGTAATTCTCCTCCAAGGTAACTTGGTTAATAGAACTCTCTGACAAAGTTGTTTTTTAGGGCAACTTTCTTAGGGAGCTCTTTGGTTCAGCTCTGCCGAAATTTCCTGCAGTCTCAGGCCTGCTGGTGAGAGAGACAGACACTTTATTTTATAAAGAAAATCTTGAAAGCTAACAAGTTGAAAAGATAATCTCATTTATTAGCAGCAATTCAGAAGTGGAACTAGCCACCATTGCCAAACTGGTTATAAGGTCTAACATTACCCCAACAAAGTCGGCTTTAGTGGAGTTGAAATGATGCCATAAAAGGGTTGTTTAAATAAGAAGTTTGTTTTAAAGCAGGACTAATGTCTTTTTAATGCACTTGGACATAGAATTTAAAATAAAAAAGTAGTCACTGGGCCTTTTAATGCAAGTGAAGTGTTGTGAGATAAAAGGGGGGGGGGGGGGGGGGGGGGGGGGGGGGGGGGTTCACCAAGCAGAAAGCAGTAAGAAGGGCTGGGAACAAAGGAAAACAAAATGCATTAACGACAGCCAGCCCTCAGTGTAGACCTCGACACAAATATAAAAGCATATTAAAAATGCTAAGGCTGTGTGTTCCATATGGTAGTTTTTTTTGTTCAGTGCAGCAATTGATTTTTCTTGTGTCTTCTGTATAAGCAATGACGTCAGCAATGGTGCAACAGCTTTTGTAAGGACTGCATTTTTTTTAAAGGTCTTTTGTCAATGACTGCTCTTCATTTCTGAAAAATTAGCGGATTTTGAGAGTGAAAACTAAAATGACAAGATAAACAAGACAGCCCCCTTTTTTTTTTAGCATTGTTCTAAACTTTTACTCCTAATGGTTGTCTCTTAACAGTATAACTCAGCAACTATACCCCGAGCCCAAGAATGTAAGGAATTCACGTTTTAATTGCCTCTACCGTAAGCTGCAAATATTAGCCCACCTGGCTAATTAGCTTACTATATATAGAGTATGAATTATAACTAATACAACTAAAGATAGTGAAATAATAAAGCAACAATCTAATCCATGTATTATTTTTTCTCTTATATCTTCTGATTCCTTATGTTGCTTTTCAACTCAGCTAATGGGCTAATTGACAAGCAATATGTTTCAGCAAACAAAATAATTGTTGCCAGCAAAATAATTGGGATAAATAAAATATGTGTGATTCCTAATAAAAAAAGCTGAGCAGTTCTAAAAATCGTACCTCCTTTAAATAACCTTTGGACTAGCCATCTGGGTTTAGACTGATTTGAAAAATACTTCCATTAATTGGAAAGAGCAAGTGATCAAACGAAATACAAGGTTCATATTTGAGGGCATAGTAACAGGCCTCTTTTATAGACCCAGCCCACACCTTCCCACAGATGCCACCTATTAGTCATCAGTGAGCTGCTCCTTGAACACATGACATAAACACACATGTAAGCAATAAGCCTACAATACCAAAACACAGAATAACTGCAACTATCATTTACATGACATAACAGAACTGGTTCATGTAAGACCATTCAGGAGAGGTTTGTCAACAAAACAGTTTGTGTGGTTGGGTTTACTTTAATATTTAAAATGTTTGACACTGTTAGTGAAAGCAGTCTTTCACACAGATTATTCAACCCCTCCTCATTCATTTTCTTTCATCCCCCCCTCTGTCTCTTGTGTCCTCCTTTCCTTTCAGCTCCCTCCATGCTGATTGGCTTTTAAGGCTACGTGCTGTGCCAACCAACTCAGTGGGAACTGGCAGTGAATATGAATACACTCTGGGGTCCCATTGATAAGTCTCTTTACTTATCATTGGCACAAGCAGGACACAAAGGGAGCAAGAGGCTCTTGACCCTGATGATTTGAGTCTGTTTCCAGCCCACACCTAGAACCTTCCTCCAAGCAACTGTTGCCTTGGCGCCGGTCCAGAGAGGGACATCTTCAGAAGGTGACGGACAAGGTCTTCATAGACAGATGGCCGTTAGATCTAATAATGAGTATCTGCAGATTCAAACCCAGATAAATGCGTACTACCCTAGAGAGAGAGCAATGATCATTATCACTCAAGGGCGCCTTTATAGGCAGCAGGGGAATCCATCACCGGAAAGCTTCGATACCCACAATTGCAACAGCTCTTTGGGATGCAGTTCACCAAGAAACCTTCTCTTTCAAGTAATCTTACACTGAATCATGTGTGACTGTAAACGGGTAATGTCTCTCTTCCTCCCTAGCCTTCCCCTGTTATTATGTTCCTTCTAATATTAGCAAACCATACAAAGCTTTTGCTTCTGCCAAATGTTAACATGCCTCCATATACCAGTGTTTCATTTAAGCAATCAACCATTTTCATACAGCAGTCATTTTTCTTTTACAACATCTCTCTCTCTCTCTCTCTCGGGCAGACTCTTAAAAAGTTGTACATTTGTGTTCCCGGTTACAGGTTTTATGAATAATGTACATCTGACCATTTTTTCCATTCACTGCTTCGAGAATGAATGAGAAAGTGAAAAGACAGATGATAATTAGTATATTGGACCTGTCTTCAATTTAAAACAACATATTTGATGTAAGCTTTCATGAGAAAACAGCTAATGTTAGCATTCAAAACTTCCTAGCTAACATTAGAATAGCAAAGATATGAATTTCACACTGTCAGTATGCTAGGGATTTTCACTATTCCTTTTGTGTTGTGTAATAGCCTACTAAACAGTATAATAAGCTTTCAGACTCTGTAGTCCTAACTGAATGCTAACGTTAGCTGTCATTTGACTGTTCCTGGGTTAATAAATGTATTTTATTTACTTTCTGGAATTATTTCGGGATATGTAGGCTATTATACTACTATTTATACTATATATCTTTTTTTTTAGTTGTGAATCAATCTAGAAATGGTACAAATTTTAACAATTGTCTAAATATATGAGTAACAATCAGGAACACAGCATAGGTTAATGCTTCTCTGCTTACTGTACCGTACATTTCATGATGTCTGTGCTCAGTAGGAAGCATGCTATGCTGATGCTAAGCACTAATATTTGCTATTGTCTGATCTTTCCTGCGTTAACAATTATGTTGTTTTAACTCAAGGTCTCCGTCTTATTTCAGTCACTAATCTAAATGATCTGTAAGCAGTGAGAATATGAGGAAAGTCAGATAAATGTGTAGGATTCAAAATCCTCAGTTGGCTCTCCTCTCTTCCTTTGATGTTTGACATGGGCTTTAGTAGTAATTTTAAGCTATTGCTAAAAGGTCTAGCCATTATAGCCAAATAGCAGTGTCTGGCTGGTGCAGATGGAGTAATGTAATGTGTGGTTGAGGAGGTAGTGTCACCTTACCACTGCTATTTATTTCTCTCTTAGAGTGGTTGACCGAACATGGGTAATTCATCTGTGTCTCTGATTCAATACAGCATCAGGCCTCACTGCTGCAAGACTGATGATCCGTCCATGGAACAAAAGTTTAAAAATCACCATCCACTAACTTTGTGCGCTTACAGCCTGGGGCTTAATCCAAGGTGAGTGTTGTGAGTCATTTGGAGAGCTTGTAATGTCAGACCTTTACACTAATTTTACATTTACTGTTTTGACATTTTAACAAATGGCGACACCAGGCAAAACCAGTCAATGTACTTCTATTTTGGCCTGCAGGCAGATCCACTGTTACTGCTGACGTCTGGAACAGCACAACTAAATTGACATCTTGTGTTTTTGTATAGGTAGGCTAATGATCATGCTACTTCTTGATATCTTTGTGAGCAAAACATGGCGCTTAAAAGAGCTAATTTCTGCGGTAGAGTTTTGAGTGATTGGCTATTGTCCACAGCTGAAGCCTCATTATGGGACAAGACGGTAGCTCCACCTCAGTCTTCCAGTCTCATAAGAAGTGCAAAAGAAAATTTGAATTAGCCTTAAGGAGGATTTAATCCCAATGACTTCTTTTCATTCACAACTAATTAAATATTCACATGCAGGCTTTCACTCTAGCCCCCCACACCCGCCCTTTGTCTTGGTCTCTTATTTCTTTGGTGGTCTGCTGCACAGTATTTGCCTGTTCTTGAATTGTATTGTGCCAGTGCATGTATGAGATATGGGCTTAGCAAAAATGGGCACCTAGTCCATAATATGACATGAAAGGAATTAGTTTTCATTGAAGAGATAATTGAAAATTAAATCGCCTGCAATTACTTTTAATAACTGACCATGAAGACTGCTTATAGGCTTGTGAACTGTGAGCAAGTTCTCAATGACTTAAAAGTGCACATGTTAAGAACCATTTTCAATAAAAAAATCATTTTTTTTAATTTGGTTTTTGCTCTGGCAATTTCAGAGAGACATATGGAATGTTCTTGATATAGACATCCTGTGATTTCCTTTCTTATGATTTACCAAGAAGCAGGCTGGCCACATGGGGCCCAATCAATAGCTTTAACTCATACTGTTAGCTCTGTAGTGCAGAGTGAAATACAGAGGCAAGAGCTGAGTAAAGCCCCCTTCCTCTCCTAAGAATGGTTAGCCACCTTTTTTTTTGTGAAATCAAATGAAATATCTGAGTGTACTAGCCAAAGAGACCGGTATAAGAAATAATTTGCATCCTGCACCAACATGAAAATGTGACAGTGCAGGAACATACAATAGAGATGAACATACAATAAGTTAACAGAACGGGAGGCCGTCTACGTGCACAATTCTGACTTAATTTCAAAATTACTGAGCTCAAAGTTAATTTTCTCCTCTCTAACTTCCGTTAACAGTCATGCATGAAAGTATTATTTCACAGACCAATGGAGCTCTAAGATTGCTCTCTCTGTCTCTGTATTTCCAATTGTCAGAGGTACGAGGTGATTGACAGAATACACAAAAGGTTTGGAAATCAAGGGTTTTCTAACTGTGTTGTTAAACTCACATTTTCTTCAGACATCAAACAGCTTAATTTTCTCACATGAATTCCTCACTGTATCATATCTGACTTTTCTGTTACCCTCGAGGGTTTATCATATGGTAGAAAAGATCATTAATAGTGTGAAATAACTGAACAATTCATGCTGCAACAAATTCAACTTCAAATTAACAAGTTGCTGTAATCACAGCTCGCATACTCAAACTGTAGTGCTGTCTCTGTTTTACTGTGCTAATTGACATATAGCTATTTCCCCTTTTTTCCTCAGGGAATATTTATGATGACAGCTAGCGACAAGTATAAATGTGTGGTGCTATAAAACCTGCTACACAAAACACCTGCACACAAGCTCTCCGTATGTGCTTTCTTTTAAATTAGATTATTGTGTAAAACTGATATTACTGATGCTATTTATTGGCTGTAACTATATCACATTCTAAATCTTTTTATCTGTTTATGTGTGTAGGTTGGGTAAATATAGTTTTTTTGTTAGGGGGTGGGGGCAACTTTGTCCTGTTCTTTACTGACTGAATCACTTCCTAAATGTAATATCAACAATTAAAGCTAATTTAATCTGTTTATGTCTCGTTGGTTTGATAAGTGTCTGGTTTTTGGAGCATTTTGGTTTTAATTGGAAAGCTTGAAAATGAAGGTGCACACTGGAAATGGGTGGAAAGAGGGGTAAGACGCACACAAAGTCAATGGTTTAAAGTGAACGGGCTATGTTGGAGTAATTTGGCATGAGCTGTAACCAATATTAAGGCCCTCCAGTTGGGAATATTAATGAGCATTTCCAGTTAAAGTGTGAATATCTGCTCCCAAAGGCCCTCTAATGGCCCAACCACTATCCCACACCGTGTGACGAGGATGAAGCATCATGGTGTGCCAGTTTTTAATCACCTTCCTCTTCCCTCTATCACACAGCGAGTAAAGCTTGGAGCAGCAGACTTCTTTTCCACTCCAGTAGACCCCATCACTGCTGCAACTGAGGGGCCAGGACCCAGCAGCAAGGCTGCAGCAGTGATGGAGTCTATAGTGGACCCGCCAGCACGGCTGCAGCTGAGACCAGGGCAGAGGGGGAACAGCGGCGAGGGAACGGGCGAGCAGACAGAGGTGAAAGAAGAAGCAGCAGCAGCCGCCGCAGGAGGACGGAGATGGATGAACAGTCCTCCTCAGGATCAATCGGGTACTCGTAGCCACAGCAGATCATCTTTCTCCAGCAGCACGTAAGTTATCGTGCTGCAACACTGCCTCGTCCCTTCCCCCTCTAAACCACATCACCCCCACACTCTATAAGGCACCTCATTGGCACGTATAGGAAGAGCGACAGAAAGAAAAGTGAAAAAGGAAACATGAGAGTGAAAGTGAGAGTGAGCTGGAGAGGAGGGCTACACGCAGAGGGTGAGTGGGGGTGTGGACGCATGTATTGATTGTTTTCACTGTGGTATAATTGCAATTAAATGTTGCAAACAGGCCAGTGGATCAGTTTCTCTGCTGTCACCCAGCAGGACGCATGGCAGCACTGATACGTCTACATACACATTTTCCTCAGCCAGCAGGGAAAAGTGCAAATACACTGCCGGCCCCTGTAGACAATGGGGATCTGTGCCATGTTGTGCAGTAATTCAGCCCTGCAATTCTCTTCCACATAATGTATAAAAAGTTATTGAGTGGAAAATAAAACCACTGCCACAAACAGATGCAAGGTGATTTGCCCGTGTTAACTAATAGTCACACAGTGAAGTCAGGGAGCGATCAGGAAAGTGCATTGCAATGACTCTGCTTCTCCTCTTCACCTCCTAATGTCCTTTTTATCCTTATTTGGGTGTCCTTTGTATTGATGCTGTATTTGTTGAAGGCTGCAACCTCCTCTCATATTGTCCGCGTGGTTTCGTTTGGTGAACCTCACAAATGATGATCAAGAAATAGAAAAAGCTGTGAACAAAGAGGCTTTTGTTAGATCTTTGAGTCTCTGTGGTTTTCTTTTCTCTTTGGCAGTTGCAGCCCATGGAGAAAGACAGCAACAAAACAGATTTCTTTTGTTTAGGTTGGAACGAATAATATCAAAAGCCTTATGAGAAACAGCTGGCTCCATGACAATGTCCATTGTCCAGTTGAACTTAGGCCACTGTTTGAAGAAGCAAAGTTTATATTGACTCAGATACAAAAATTTCAAAAAGATGAAAGCTGCATTCATAAAGGTCTTTGTATGCTCAGTTGTTCAAATGACTGCTTGCAACTAGATCGGGGTGTTTCTAAGAGATGAAACCACAGATATTTACCACCGGACACTGACGCTCAACTCTTCATCCTCAGTTCATTGCTTTGATCCTGACTAGCCTAGTAGAGCTAGCCTCAGCTCTGAGGAGTTGATGACATGACACCAAAATCCATGTGATTGTAGGAACAGTTTTTCCACAAGTTTGCCAGTTGGACAAAGCCTTGTGAAGATTTGGGACCCTCTTACTCTTTGTGCCATAAAAGATTTGAAGTTTTAAACTCAGCAAACACTGGAGGCATGTAAAACATATCGTAGCCCTCTTTTATTTTTTTAAGATTTATTTTTGGGCTTTTTATGGAGCGATAGGACAGTGAATAGAGTTGTAAATCAGGGAGAGAGAGAGTGGGGAATGACATGCAGGAAGGAGCCACAGGTGGGACTCGAACGTGGGCCGCCCACCTGGAAGACCATAGCCTCCACACATGGGGTGAGCGCACTAACCGCTGTGCTCTTAATGATTAGCTGAAGCACCACTTCACTGATATTAAAAGTTTTAGTCACAGATTTGAGAAATGAAAGTCAGAGTTTGTGCATCGTGTATTTATATGTGCAAACCTTTGTTCAGATTTAAGACTACAGTTAATAGAAAGTATTTGTGATATTTTACAGTATAAATTTAACATTTTGTCATATAGTCTTGATATTAAATAATTTTGCTGGCACAAAACATTACTCAACCGTACTTCCTGGAGTAGTTGTATAAGAGCTTATGTGTGCCGATGTTTTTTAACAACATGGTTAACCATTCGATAGTTCATTGTTATGATCTAATGCTTCAGAGACTTACAGTCCTCAAATTAGGTGATTACTTTCATTATTTTATTACTTGGTAATAGTTGGAACTGTTATATTGTGATCCTTCTTTCATGCTTCTTGCTTAGTATTGTAGTAAGTCCTACTTACCTGTTTCAGAAGCATGCTGATAACTCATTTTAGTTGTTTTACTCTCTTAACTGCTAAACTAAATGGAGCGCTCTCAAAGGGCTTGTGACGTTTGAAGCTAAATCAGTCACATGAATTTCTATATTTCTAGTTCAGCTCTGACTCCTTCCATTGAAACAGTGCACTTCACCAGGGTGAAACATGCTTTCGGAGCGTCAGCCCCCCTTTATTAATATGTGAGACATTTGTAAACAGCTTGTTCTGCTGCCCCCAAGTGGCCAAAAAAATCTGTTAACGTTGATTAAAATGAGACTCCACGCAGCAAGTCTGCAGTTGTCATGATTAAAGCGCCATATAGCAGCAGATGACAGGATATGCTGAAATTAATGTCTGGTAATTCACAGCAATGTTGTTTTCTGACTCTAATGGGAATTTAAATCGTTTAGCTCCACTCTCTGACAACAGTTTGAGCTTAACAAATAGTGTCACATTGACATAATCAACAGTTACTCTGTGATAACCCCGCCCGACTTTTCTATCAAGAACCCAATCAGTGCATCCCATTAATTTTTTTTCGGAACCTCAATTTCCTCCCCTCATTCGTGAGACATCTTTATGGGAACCAAATCGACTATTCATTAACGAGGGGAAGCTGTATCAAGAGCAAACATCTTTAATTAACACATCCCGAACACTTCCTGTCTTTGATCTCCCCATTTGATTTATGCCTCTGTGAGAAAACGTTGGTGTGGTGGAGGGGTGCACGAGGAGTTTGGAGGGGACTAGGACGTCTGTGAGAAAACACAAAAACGAGGGGCCCCTGTTGATCAACGAGTCTTACAGCATTAGGACCTTTTCCATGTGTGTCATGGGGCAAGCTCAATTACCAGCCAGCGTGGTTATCTTTTTAATAGCCTGATAAGCAATAATCCTAAATCCACAGTTTTAATGACTTTCTGTCTAATTAAAGCCAGTTTAATAAAAGACAGGCACATCAGAGGCCTTACTATTGTTTGGAAATCTATTGTTGGAAATATCAGCGTGACCAGCTAAGAACAAGAAAATGGCCTTTTTCAAGTATTAATGAATATATTTTACTAAGAGACTTATTGTGCAGTAATCATCAAGTAGTGCATCTGTGATGTAGCTGTTCAATGTCAGAGAGGTCAGAGAGACGCAGAGGAGAGAAAGCCTCCTTAGCTCAGTTCTCACACCGGATTGAAGTATTTTAGTTGGGAACGCTGATTTTGACTTTGCCTTGAAATGTTTTTTTTTTTAAAAGCTTAATTTATAGACCAAAATCCAAATTTAAAATTGAACTAAATGTTTGGGCCTAGCAAAGAAAACCCCATGCTGAATGTCTTCTGTTTTCTGTGAAATACAGCTGAAATGCCTTTTGAATGTGCGTGTCCCTACATGGCACAAGTCTGTGTGATTTTTAGTCTTTAGCCCCATCTAGTGTTGGACTGTGATCTTGTGGTATGTGCAGTCAAAAGTACTCTGTCTTTTCTCGTAATTAAACTATACTTTAATGCTACAAAGAATGAATGAAATCAACTCAGTGTTTAGCTTCTTGAAATAAAAAAAAGAGCTGCATAAAGAGTGCCACTGATTTGATATAATTTCATACTTTCTTGGACAACAATTTGAGCCCAACGTTTTCTTTACATTTATCAACTTAAAATACAAACAGAATAACTGGTGTTTATGACTGTAAATTATGAATGTATTTAAGTTTGCATAATGTGCAAATCTTCATGGTCAGATTAAGAATGAATTATGTTTTCTTTATTACTTGTTGAGAGCAGCATTTTAATTTAAAAGTTTAAATATAAAAAAGTTTTAGTCTATTTATTGAAGTTTATTTTGAGTGAAGATGCGTCATTAACCAAAAGAAACATGTACTGCACAGTTAAAAAGACTATTTATATAAATATATATTTAAGTGCTTTTTCTTTGTTGTCTCTACGACAGATTGTAGTAAGATATATTGTAAATTTGTTAATTCTACATTGTCAGTTTGCTTGAAATGTGGACTTCTTTGTCTCTATTTGGTTTTAGGAAACCACTTGGATTAAAGATACCAAGAAACCTATTTTCCCAAACTTACTCCATAATTTATGCTGCTTCAAATGGAAACACAATGTTTATGTGATGTTAATATTCACAAGAACTTGCACTTTATTGCATGAGACAATTTATTTTGAGGTTGTTTTTTGGGGGGGAGGAACAGCAAAAATTATTATTTTTTTATTTTGAATACATTGGAAAACCATTTCTGAAGCCTTGGTTGAGAATAAAGGTAGAAATCCTTCTCTTTAAAGACTAAATGGTGAGAGTTGTCTTGCTACTAAATGGTTAATGCAGTCAGAAAGTCAACATTACACTCATCTCCCCAAGCCACATTTCGGTCAAGTATTTTTTTCAATCAGTGCTCTCACAAAATAGATGTGATGGGCTTTATAAAACCTGATATAAATACGTAATTACCACTCCAGTCCATTGAATCTCTGTGACTCATGACACCCAGTGATCTCTCAGTCTACTGTGCGTGTCTTTTCCACTGGTCAAAGCAGGAGGTGTGTGCCTAGAGACTGATAACACTGTGTGAGACAGACCGCAGGTGCATACTTGGCTTCTGTCACATTAGAATAACAGAAAACATCTCACTTTTTCACGCCAGCAAAGGTCACGTTGAGGTATAAATGACGGAGGGAAGTTTTGGTTCCTTTGCAAAAACGTTCCGACACAGTGCAGACATGCTGAGGTTTCTTCTGTTGACAAGTCTAGCAGCCTTGGGTAAGAAAATAACCAAAAACAATTAATTATTGAACTCATTCTGTCTTTTTCTCTCTCTCCTACTTTTCATAAGTCAGTTGCTCTGTTATCCTGTCTGTCACTCAGTTTTTAGTTCAGTCAACACACTGGAGTTCCAGGCTGATATTCTGCTCTGCCAGTAAACTCTTGCACTCTCGCTGCACACTTTTCTTGTTTCCTTTTTTTTTTTTTTTTTTTCTCCAGGATGAGAGCAAATCACATTATGAGACTTCTGGGAGAGCATGATTCTAAGTTGAGCCCCTTGTTTCTTGTTTTTAACCAGTGCTGGCTGAGCTGGGGCCCCAGCCCAGGTACCTGGAGGACAACCTTGAAAGGGTTGTTGGAGGTGAGGTGGCCAGACCCAACTCCTGGCCCTGGCAGGTAACTCAACATTAAAGGATACAAACACAGTTTTGGCAAAACAAAGTGACCTATCAATTCAAATTCCCCCTTATCAGAATCAGAAATAAACTAAACTATAGTTTATTTCGCCCATTAGATCTCTCTTCAGTACAGATCTGGCAGCAGGTTCTACCACACATGCGGAGGAACCCTGATTCAGAGAGGCTGGGTTATGACTGCTGCTCACTGTGTGGACAGGTAACAGAATTATTATCTCAAGCACAGGCTTCCCTTTACCTATGTGAGTCATTTTTGATTATATGGCTTCAGTATCTGCAGCTCTGATTATGATATCCAGATATTTCAGTGTTTCTAAATGTCACGGGCATGAGGAAAGTTCTCACAGTATTATTTGTAACATACCAAGAGAGTTTATTTATGTTAATAGAGGTTAAGAAAAGACTCAAAATGAAGGATTAAATAATAGCAGGGTATTGGTGCCTTTGGGTCTTAACTTGTTGCATCAGATTGCTCAATAAAAAAACATTAGTATGAGTTGCATCTATATCATGAATTGTTACCATTTTTTGTTTTTCATTGCTTTTTTAAAATTGTATATTGCAGTAACAGGGAATGGCGCGTTGTTATCGGCGAACATGACCTCAACAGCAACAGTGGCACGGAGCAAATCAAGACTGTCAGCAAAGTTTACATCCATCAGGGATGGGACTCCAGCAGCGTGGCTAATGGGTGAACATTCTCATTTTTGTTTCCACATTCAAGACCTTTAAAGAATATTAAACGCACATGTGTCTGTTGAACGCAAGGTATCTGTTATAAAGAAGATGACTACTGTGCTGGCAAGCTAAGGAAGAGTCAGTGTATCACATTCTGCGGGGTTGATTTGTGGTTAATATCTGAATCTGGAACTCAAACAAACAACAACAAAAAAAAACTCTATCTCTGATTAATATAGAGAGGAGGACGGGTCCAGAGGGGTGGCATTCAAATCTGATTGGCCAATCCTGGCTGGTGCCAACCCAAAATCCCTGGCGATGATTTGGTTATTTTATCAGAAGCGAGACATATGCTGCATTCATGTGGTGTTGGACACATCGGAAAAAACAAATTTCCGAGTTATAAAATACACATCAACACCTGCTCAAATCGGAACAACAACTTTGTTGTTGTTAAGGTTGAGATGTTATACAAAGGAATATGACTTCTGTATGATACTTACATGTTAGTTTTTAATAAAGGTATAATTAGTGGTGTGGAGACAAAAGGGTAAACAGACACTGGTCATTCACATGTGTGCGCACAAATACTTTGCGTCAAATTTTGCAATTGAGAATATTTAAAAGCTTTATTGTTCATACTTTTATTGTTCATATTTAGTTATTGGTCAGCTTGTATTTCATATAAATGTTGAAAATAAAGAACGAAATCAATAGAAAACATTGTGTGATATAATATTTCTATGATCACTCATTTCTCTCATTTGGCATTCATGTTAATCTATGGATCTCCTCCTCAGATTCGACATTGCCCTGCTGCGTTTGTCCTCTGACGCCACCCTGAACTCCAATGTCCAGCTGGGCTCTCTGCCTCCTTCTGGCCAGATTCTGCCCCACAACAACCTCTGCTACGTCACCGGATGGGGGCGCACTTCCAGTGAGTTGGTTGTATGATCCCCTGTGGGCTTTCACAGTGCCATGGTTTTTAGTCTTTTCTGCAATACATTTTACCTGTCTGATTTCCCCTTGTGCAGCTGGTGGCAGCCTCTCCTCTCAGCTGAAGCAGGCCTACCTGCCTCTGGTCGGCCATGAGACCTGCAGCAGCGGCGACTGGTGGGGCAGCACTGTCCAGCCCACTATGGTGTGCGGTGGTGGTGGTGCCGAGGCTGGATGCAATGTGAGTCTTCTCTTATACATGAAAAAGTTTAATGCTCAATAGATAACAATTGCACTTAGTCTTAGAATAATTTTTTTTTTATTGTATGCCTTTGTATTATCTGTGAGTTATTTGAATTTCATATCAACCACAACCACTATCAACCCTTGTTGCACATTCCTTAAGTTGCTCTCATTTCTTGCAGGGTGACTCTGGTGGCCCCCTGAACTGCCTTGTTAATGGAAATTACCACGTCCATGGCATTGCCAGCTTTGTGTCTGGTTATGGATGTAACTATCCCAAGAAGCCCACCGTCTTCACCCGTGTCTCCGCCTACATCGGCTGGATGGATGCTGTCAGTATTGAGTTATGGTTTTGTAGATTATCATAACTCCTGTGAGTTTTTGTGGTTATCTGATGTTTAATCCCTTATTTGTGTCTCCTGTTTTCCAGATCATGAACTAAACAGAGGAGTCATCCATCGTGCAGCAAACAAAGACAGAGACCACATTTCCCCACCAATATTTCTGCTGTGCTTATTCCCTTGACTGGTCTCACCCTTCAGAAAATAAACTTCATTAAACATTGACTGATGACTCATGTCTTATCGAGGAGTTTATGCAACCACAGTTATTTTTGTCATTATGAAGGTTACAAGGTTACTTCTGTCTAACAGTAGGCATCAAATTATCCTCCTACTCTGAGGAAGACTTGTTTAAAAGACACTTAAACATAACAAGAAATGGATCATTAAAAGTATTAAAACAGGCTGTGAAAATTATTGTTTCAGCACTTTGAAATACTTGGAAAGCTCCTTTAATGTTTAAGTAAATTCAATGTTATGTGGCAACACGCTGTCACACACTATCACAAACTCTGATAACGTCTGAGAGGGACCACAGGTGCCACTCTGCCATGCTCAGCAGTGGTCACATCAAATGAAGGTCAGCACAGAGAACAAGAGAAAGAAACGTTTTAAGAAATGTTAAGTCGCTGCAGACATGTTCATGTTTCTGCTTGTTCACTGTGCTCACAGCTGTGGGTAAGACATTTCAAGGCTGTAATTTAAATAGTCTACTGCTGTCCTGTCCAACATTTACATTCAATTAACAGAATTGGGAATCCATGTTTAAATTGTCTTTTGATTAGTTACCTCTGTGCTCCAGTGCTGGCTGAGCCAGAGCTGCAGCCCAGCTACACAGAGGAGCAGCATTGTAGGAAGTGTTGCGGGAGGGGAAGAGATGATTTCACATAGCTTCGGGTAGTTGCCTTGGCAGGTGCAGTATTGCAAAGCAACATACCCAAAAAGAACTTGTTAAGTCAGTGAATAGAGTCAGAAACCAGGCAGAGAGAGAGAGTGGGGAATGACATGTGGAAAAGAAGCCACATGTCGGATTCAAACCTGGGCCGCCGCTCTCGATGACCTTAGCCTCTGTTAAGGGGGCTCATGCACTAACTGCTAGGACACCAGGGCCCCCTGATCACTTTTTTAACAAGCAAAATATACAAGCACCTCTTTTTATATTTACAATGTCAGTTGCACTTGTTTGTGTTACGTCCAGGTTATTTCCCAATATCCTCTTGTTGAGCCTATTACTCTTTACATCAAAACTAACCCTGAAACTCTGATGAACAGCAAACAAAGTACTTTTTATGAGGCCTACTGCTTTTATAAATCCAAAAATGTCCTGTTCAGTGTGGCATGTGAGCGTTGTCAGCACTCAGCAAGTTAACTCTATGACAGAAATGGGACAAATTCAGAGACGAATAGAGGGTACACAGAGGGGCCATAGCCTACCAGGGACAATTTAGTTATCTTGTTCTGAGTCCTGACATCAAACAATCCTGAGTGAACGCTGCTTCATTTTCCAGCCTTCCTGCCCTTTTTGTTAATCTGCCTTTCTTTTTCTTTCTTAAATTCATCATTTGTTTTTCCCCCATCCCATGAAAAAAAAGAAGAGAAAAGGCCTGAATGGTGTTTCATAAACAGAATGCTTCTGTTACTTTCTGCTGCCTCTCTGGTGGATTTGTGACATTCTAAAGGAAAAACGGCTACAAGCACTGTGGCACTAATGGAGGGTACATAAGATGCATGACAAGGTGCCCTATATATAGTGGGAAGGGTCCATATGTTGCTCAAGAATCACAATGGAAACATCTCTGGCAGATACAGTTATAACTGTCTGTATTTTAAGACAAAAAGCAGCACACGCTGTTGTATATCCCTTTCACTGGTTCTCCAGACTTCTCCTTCCCACATTGTTTTTTTTGTAAAATCTGCTAGATGTCAGTAAATGTTACAAATACATTTAATAAACTTTTCTTTTTTTTTTAAAGATTTATTTTTGAGCTTTTTAGATAGGACAGTGGATAGAGTTGGAAATCAGAGAGAGAGAGAGAGAGAGAGAGAGAGAGATAGAGAGAGAGAGAGAAGGGGGAACGACATGCAGGAAAGGAGCCACAGGCTGGATTTGAACCTGGGCTGCCCTTCTTGGAAGACTACAGCCTCCATACATGGGGCGCCACCAGCACCCCATAAACTTTTTACCTTAGAACACTGGAGTATCTTCCATATATATGTTTAAATAAGTCCCTTTGAGGAGTCTGTAACAATGATCCATGTGAATGTGTAAGTTAGATGCTCCCAGCTATAGTTTTATCAGGAATGCTGTTTGTGGATGTTTCCAGCAAGACTCTCAACATAAAGAGATTTTATTTTTCAATTAGTTTGTTTTGCTGATTGAATAAATGAGATATATCGTGTTAAGTATTGAGCTTAAGAGGTGCAGGTAAGTGGATTTTCCTACATTTTGACTATACACTTCACTGTATAAAATATGGATATCTTTAACCTTTTTTTTGTAGTACAACAGAGCTAATAGAAAATTGTGAATAAAAACAGATGTTATTTTAATACTTTGCGTTAAATGCTAAGTGCTTAAATTGAGACGAAGCCTGTGTTGATGCTGACGTGCATGTTTATATTTATAGGGGTGGTATGACCTGTCTGTAGGTCAGGTTTTGGTAAAAGGCGGATTTTGGGCTAATCCAGCATCCAGAAGACCATCCGTCGACAAGATCATCCACCATAGAACTGTAAGCAGCTAACTGGATAGTGAGCTGAACCTTCGAGACCTCGAGAGGGATTAAGAAGACTGTTTCTTCTAAGGAAGAACTTTCTTCGCTACTTCATAGAGCAGAAGCACAGATGAAACAGAAACACACACCTGGATTGAGCCCCAACGAAAAAGACTGGGCTTAGACACTTCAAATGTTTGTTTTATTTTATGTGCACACTTTATTAATTTAGTTGTTAATTGCATTAGTAAATTGTATATTGTGATCTTGACCTGCAATATTTGTGTTCCTAACATACAAAGTTTGCTAATGTATTCCTGTGTACGTCTCTTGACTGGTATTCAGACTTTGGGCTCCAGGTGTCCTAGTCTTCTGATGTTTGTCCACCTTCAACACTTTATTTACAGTAACATGGGTTAAAAACAACTATGCCTTTTCCCTGAATTTTATCAGATATGTTGGTAGCTATGACACACCAAATGTTTTCATAATTTGGTTTACATTTAACGTTAAAGATAATACTTGTAGTTGTAGTAGCATTTTTTTTTCAAAAACTGTTTGAGTGGAAGTTTAATAGACCTCCTTTTTGTTTCTGCGTTTACTTGAAAGTTGGACCCTGTTCCCACTGAGCTGTTAATAAGTGCATAATAAAGTATTTATTAATCTTTATAAGTAGTGTTCCCACTTTAGATCCAGTACCTGCAGAGGAGCTTTATTAACTGTTAATAAGTGATAATAAAGTATTTATTAACCTTTATAAGTAGTGTTCCCACTTTAGATCCAGTACATGCAGAGGAGCTTTATTAACTGTTAATACGTGCATAATAAAGTATTTATTCATCTTTATAAGACATTAATATGAACCTAATAGAGTCTTATCAATGTTAATAAACATCTTATGGATGTTGATAAGTGGTCTATAACAAGTTTATTTGTGTTAATTAATATCTCACAAGCTAATTATAAATTAATTTATAGTTTAATTAACACTCATGAACACTCATGAATGTTAATAAACATCTTATTAATGTTTATGACCGTATATAAAGTGTTAATAAGTTTCTAATAAAGTATAAGTGTCTTATAAGACATAATAAATGTGTTAATTATGCCTATATTAACACTTATATAGTCTTATTTGTGTTAATAAGAATCTAATAAGGTCTTTTAAGTGACTTATTACCTGTTATTAATGCTTATTACAAGCACCTTAATATAAAGTGTTACCGCTTAAAGAGGAATATTGTAATGTAGCCTCAAGTTGTTACTGTGAATTTAAATTCTGATCTTAATCTGATATAAGAAACAACTTTCAACTTGTAGAACACATCATAATCTTTGAGCATCACCTCCTCTCTTCATGTTCCTCTCTACTCTTTGCAAAAATGCATTTTGTTTTAAAACATGGTTGTAGAAACAGACAATTATTGAGTTCAACTGACATATGGTTTATGTAACCAAACAAGCTTGAATCACATTATGCTATGAGTATTGTACTGTGCTGTGTAAACAATTTTTTTTTTTTTTGACAAATCCCAGTATGTGGTCACCTTCAGTTGAATCTCCGGAAAAAGAGAACCGAGTCGTCAAAGTTTAAAGTCTGAATTTTGTGAGATTGAAATGACTCTCAAGAGTGTTGTTAACTGCAGTCATGCACTTGAGAAATATTTCACAGTTAGAAGAAGCATTTCCTTTGCTTACAGTCATAAACTGTCAAAAATGTCTGAAAGTGAAGGCCAATACAAGTGGGAAAATAAATTCAGACGCTGAGTCAGCTACTCCATATATGAATACCCTCTCTGTCCCCACTGTACTGATAACTGTGAGACAGAAACAGGTGGACATGTGCTGGTATCGAACAGGTTTCACACACACAGACACAATCAGGAGTGGTGGCCTGAGGGTATAAAAGAGTGATGGGAGGTTAAGTCCATGCAGAAAGTTTCAGTAGACTGCAAACATGCTCAGGTTTCTTTTGTTGACCTCTCTCGCAGCCCTCGGTAAGAACTGCCTGATTCTTCCTCTCCTTTGACACTCAGCACACACACACAAACGACTCCTTACAAACTCATTCTCTTGATCAATTACTGACTGTGATACTTCCTATGTCTCAGTGCTGGCTGAGCTGGAGCCCCAGCCCAGGTTCCTGGAGGATGACAGTGCTGAGGAGAGAGTTGTGGGAGGTGAAGTGGCCAGACCCAACTCCTGGCCCTGGCAGGTACAGTACATTATACACTAATAAAACCTCTACATGCAGCCTTACTGTCCCTGGTCTTGTGCATGCTGCAGACTCTGATTATCAAAGTAGATGAGGTCTACCTTTGAATCTTTTTTCTCTTGCCTGCAGCATACAATGTCTCTGAAAGAAAGATCTTTGCCCATGATTTGTGTTAAAGTCTAACATGACTTTAGCTGAGGATTAATTAAAAAAATCTGATTCTCAATACAAGGCTTGTGTTATCTTAACCTATGACCTTCAGGTAACAAGTCATGTCATCATGACAGATAAACTCACTTTGAGATCTATGCTTTTAATTTTTTACAACAGAAATATAGGCTACAGTTTTACTGGAGCAAAGAATTATTCGCCAATGTAGCAATTTATTGTTTTATAAATGTATTGTTTGCCTCACACAAATGCCATGGGTGACCCATCTCTGCCATGTTGGCAGAACTTTTGTCCAAACTTAAAACTCTTAGTAAGATCAACAAGTGTAAAAACTTTTGCTTAACTTTGCCTTGAGAACTTGAATTTCTCAACATGTTCATTTGTGTATTACTTTGTTTGCCTCGAGCAATTACTTTATGAAGAAGTGTTTATTTTGTTTGTTGTTTAAGCAGCCAAACCTTAATGGGAGAAATCTTGCAATCAAAATTCCACTTCAACCAAATAACACAAGAATACAAGCAAAATGTTTCAAGTATCAGATTACTCTTTATGCAGAATAGATTCTGTACTCAAGGCCCATTTTGGGACAGATATTACAAATGAACGAAGGCTTTAAGTGTTGCGGTGTGTTGCAACAGTTCACTTGCTTCATTCTTGTCGCTACACAAATAAACATTTGATAAATAAATACTGTAACGTGTCAAATTATGTAGCCGTGAATGTCCTTTAAGATATCTGGATTCTGCAGTTTAATTTTTACCATGTCCATCACAGGTGTTTCTGCTAGTCTTGTTGCCAAAAAAGTTACTACTTCACCAACCTTATTAGCTCTTTCATTACTTATCATTATTACTGCATGTCTTAAGTCCTGCAGTACTCTTGTAAGTGCCTTACTGGACACTATTGTGGGTACACAAGGCCCAGAATCTACAGTATAATAATGCATCATATTTTATATCCTGGTTAAATCTTTTCAAGGAATAAATTGATAAGAGAGCAACTATATCTTAAAAATAAATTTAACAGCATACAAGACCAAAGACACTACCTCGGGAAATGGAGAGAAAAAATTTTAGCTGAATTGTGAATATTTAATTAAAGGTTTGATCATTAAGAGGGAGGGTAAAATAACACTTGATCGACATCTTTCCTCTAAAATGTAAATCAGTCCCTGCAACATAAACTTCTGTGAACAAACATAAAGTTCATCAGTAGAATTCATGAGTGGGCTCTTGTCTGTCAAGATTAATTTTATGCTGGGAATGCTGCCAAAGACCCCTTAGCTAGAATATGCATATGTCAATTTTTGATATTTGTACTGCTTTCTGTTCTCGTTTCATTAGATCTCTCTTCAGTACAAATCTGGCAGCAACTTCTACCACACCTGTGGAGGCACCCTGATCAGGAGGGGATGGGTCATGACCGCCGCTCACTGTGTGGACAGGTACGAGTTTCACGCTTCACAGAATAGCTGCTGAGCCTAACAGTAATAAGAGCTATAGATGACAGGGGATGCAAGAGCTTGATATTAACATACCTGCATTTCATCACTTATGTCCTGGAGTTTCACAAGATAATCCATGTCAATTCAAGGTTGAAATCAGACTGCAGCGTTATTGTATTCCAGCCTGTTTTTAATAAAAGCAACAACATAGTTTCCATGTTCAGTATTGATTTTCAGCAGCTATCCTAATCTTTCACAAGAGCATCAACTGAGGCTACGAGTGGAAAATGAATATTATCATTTATCGTTCATCCACAGTTCCAGGACTTGGCGTGTTGTTCTTGGAGATCACAACATCAACTCCCAAGAGGGCACTGAGCAGTACATGAGCGTGAGCCGCGTCTACATCCACCCCAACTGGAACTCCAACAGCGTCGCCGGAGGGTGAGTGCTTCGTTGTCGGTCAAGGTTTTGACCCACTTCTGCAAACAAATACAGCACAGGCTGTTATATATACAGTATATATACGTCATATGATCCAAATGTGGAATGCATGTAGTTATTTGTTATAAGAAATAATGTGATGAAAAACGTCTGCAAGATTTCTGCAGTCATTTCATTTGTGATGCATCCTATGGTTGAACATACCCAATCATACATACTAACATAAGTACAGATAAAAACTAAGAAATTAATCTTCTCCATAATCATCGTTCTTAATGTAGAAGTTTGTAGCTTTCCTCTGTTTCAAAATACTACAAATTTAATCATCAGTTTCTTTATTATTTTTGGCATCACTCTGTGCTTCGGGAAACTAACAATGCAACTAAAACATCCATCAAAGGAATATCATGCAAATGAATCAGTTATTTTAGCAGCTCTGTACATAAAAGTTTAAAAACCACATACAAACAGCGGCCCACCTTTACACACAACCCTTAACGAGCTTCAGGGTAAAGATTAATAACTCTGTGACTTTGGTGCATATTTTCCCAACCTTCAGATGGGATATTGCTCTCCTGCGTCTGTCCACTGATGCTTCTCTCAACAACAATGTTCAGCTCGGTGCTCTGCCCCCCTCCGGTCAGGTCCTGCCCCACAATAACTTCTGCTACATCACCGGCTGGGGACGCACTCAGAGTGAGTCAACCCACAGAGTCCAACAGTTATATTACTTTTTATTTAATTCAATATTTATCTGCAATAAAACTACTTTAAATGGTAAATACATCTGAGCTTGCATCAGCACTGTTCTAGTTATTTTACACTGCAGGTCACACTGACCCATTCACTCCCATTCACACACTTTACAGAGGCTGCTATGTAAAGTGTCCATCAGGATTCATTTATCCCAACACATTCACAAACCACCACCAAAGCAGCAGGTTTCACTGTCTTGCCAAAGGGCGAATGAACATGTGGCTGCTATTGTCCTGCTCTAAACGTTGTATTCTAACACATGAATGATGATGTTTCTCTTGTTTTCCTCAGCTGGCGGTCAGCTGTCCGCTCAGCTGAAGCAGGCCTACCTCCCCGTTGTTGACCACAAAACCTGCACCAGCTACGGATGGTGGGGCAGCACCGTGAAGGACTCCATGGTTTGTGCTGGAGGCGCCAGCGAATCTGGTTGCCAGGTAAGATAGGCAGGAAAATAATGGCCCTTACATTGAGTATTTCTTTTAGAAAGAACAAAAGACTTTTCTTCTGATTTCATGTATTGTCAACATCATTTCTGATAAACCTGCAGTATTCGGCTCTATCTGAGGCAGACTCAAGTGACACCACTTGAGGCTTTATCAGATGGTTTTTCTTACACATACAGAGAGACTACAGACAGACTATCGTGCAAAATTAGTGGCGTTCACCTTTCATTGATCCCACAAATACAGAAAATGGCACGAGGAAAATCTTGTCTAAATAAAGAGTGACAAATTAAGTGATTAATGATGATTTGACTGAAGCATAATAAATGAGTTATAAGCAATTAATCCGAAAAAACGTTGGGTTGCCAGGTTGTGACTTCCTGTTGAGTAATTTGACTTTTCTGACATCTTTAGTGGGAATAAAAATACTAACACGATCTAGACCAAGATTAATTTATAAACAGCTCATTAAGCCTTTAGAATGGATAAGTAAATTTCACATTGTGATTTTACAGTGCAGTTCCTGGAGATTAAAAACAGCTTGTCATATTTTTTTTCCAACCTGCGGCCAAATGTGTGTTTGCAAAAGGCTCATGCTGGATCTACAAAGCATTACAAACTGATGGATTTTGAAGCTATTAGTTACAACTATTCAAATCTTATTTAAAGGATGTCTGTTGTGGCATTGACAATTCTTCTCAGCTCACATTTTTCTGACCCAGTTTCTGCACTTCTCTCCCAAACTTCAGTGTCACCCTGTGTTAAGAACAGCAGGACTGATGTTTAAGCACAAGCGGAGAGGGAGAAACACTGTAAAGTCAGAATTCAGTCCCACTACACCATGACAAAGTGAAATTGAATGCCCCCCCACTCCCCACCCACCCATCTCCCTCTGAGCTGAGGTCTGACCCCGTCCTGTCAAGAAAAGATATTTTGGGGGACACATGCGGGATTACTTGCTGCATCAGCAGGGGCGTAAGTCAGTTACAATGAACCAGGCTTGTGCTTAAACTGCACAAAGTGTCAAAGTTTTCGAAGTTCCCACTGTGTCCAAACTTTCTTGAGGCTGTAATGGATCGGACAGCGATACGGGAAGCAAGTAGGAACAAATGAATTGCATTGGAAAATGAGGTATGTGTCCTAACTCTTCTAAAAGGTCATGATTGGTTGACTCTGAGTATTTGTTTTGTGTTTTCTGTGAATTCAGGGTGACTCCGGCGGCCCTCTGAACTGCAGCGTCAACGGCCAGTGGGTGGTCCACGGTGTGACCAGCTTTGTGTCCTCCTCCGGCTGCAACGCCTACAGGAGGCCCACTGTCTTCACCCGTGTCTCCGCATACATCAGCTGGATGAATGGAGTCAGTAAAACCAAAAAAGCCTAAATGTTTAAGAAAAATCTTTAAATCATTAATGTTGGTTAGGCTATGCATGATTTGAGTCACATATTTTAGGCAGTAACTGAATGATTGAATAATCTTGTTCATGCACTCCTTCACCCTTTACAAAAACACGTCTACTATATTTGAGCAGCAATTAGACATGATTTTTGAGGATAATCACATAATGACTCATGTGTCCTTGCTTTGACAGATCATGGGTTGAGAAGAAGGACGATCACCATGGAGACGAGCGAAAACACTCATCTCAGTTTTCTGCCAAACTCCATCAGAATAAAATCCTCTTATAATTTGCATTTGGACTCTTGCTCCTTTGTTTGAATGTTCTTGCGTGTGGGAGACAGCAGACCTTGTTCATCTTCAGATTTGTAAAAGCACAAGTCACTTAATGCTTTATATGCGATTTTTTGACCCAGCAGATGTCGCCCCTTGAGTTATTTTCAGAAGATATACTTGATTTCTATTATATTTAAGTGTGAAAAATCACATATAAAGCCTTTAAGGTGGAAAGTGGTTTAGGCCCTGGACGGCTTGCCAGAACAACCCCCTCCCCACCGGATTGTTGATGGACGGTCTACCTCCCCCCACCCCCTTGCTCCCTATCCCTCTTCCTGCATCTTATCCCATCTCTCCTCCTATTCCTTTCCAAGCCCGGCGCAGTCTAGGCCTGTGAAGGCTGTTTCGTCATGAGCCGGGGATCCGGCCGAAGATTTCTGCTTTTTAATAAGGCAGTTTTTTCTTACCACTGAAACTTTTGCTGCTTTGCTAAAGTGCTCATGATGGATAGGCCGGATCTTTGTAACATAGCAATAGGTAAGGTCTTTTACCTGCTTTTTGTAACATAACAATGAGTAAGGTATTTTACCTGCTTTTTGTAAAGTGTCTCGAGATAACACTTGTTATGAGTTGACGCTATACAAATAAAAATTGATTGATTGATTGATTGATTGATTGATTGATTGATTGATTGATTGATTGATTGATTGATTAAGTGTTTCTGCGAAAAGACAGAGCAAAGTATTCTCCTATTACTGTAACAGGTCGGGTTTTTTTTAAACCAGGTGTCAGTGTGAGGTGACCTTTAGAGCAGTTGATTCAAACTAATAGTAACACTGTCTCAAACATGGATAACTCAGCTTTTCTTTCAGCGAAGTAGTGTACAATTTGTAAAACAGCTTTTTTTTTTGCAAAAGGGGGAACAAAAAGAAGTGATTAGACTGCGATAAATCATTAAGAACTCAAAATGTAATGGAAATAGGCTCTAAAGCTTCATCACTTCAAAACGCAACTGTCTAGACTCATTCTGATGTCACTCGTCACTGTAGAAATTCAGATGTCACCGCTCCGATGGATGACTTATTCTAAAAGGTATGACACAAATGTGTGACACAGTCTGTGAAATCACCTCCAAATCAGAGCGTCAGAAATCCCTCCAGGCTGTATAAGAAAGTGCTTTTAAATCCATCTGAAGTCATAAAATGTGTCAACCCTCACCAGCCTCAGAGGGAGGGCATATCTGTCAAAACAAATAAACTGCACATCAGATGAAAAACAAAAAAAAATGTAAAAAGCATAAAAGACAGCACAAGTGTAAAAAGATATCATCGTAAACCTTCACATGAGGAAACAGAAATATTGGAATCAATAAAATGTTACAAACGGTATTTATAAACACTTTTTTTTTCATCTATTTGCCCTTTTTAGTCCAGATTTATTAAAGCTGTGTGTGTGTGTCTCTGCAGCGGTGTGGCCATATGGTGGCAATGATGGCTCTACATCCTGCAGTAATGGCTGTCATATCGTCCTGCTGTAACGCGGACATCTGCTGTAAGTGGAACGCAAACTGCATGTTAACAAGAGAGAGGAACATCAGAGCTTGTTTGAAACTCTCGTGTGTCAAACTTTTAACGCGAAAACACAACATAACAACACTGCCTTGTTATCATTAGTGTCCAAAAAGAACAGCTCATAAGAAATATTTAAACATGTCAGCTTCTTCGGTAGCTTCAGGGGCACAGATTTTAAAGGGAACACACCAGACACTTTGACCTCTTTGGATTAACACTGGTATCTTTTACTGTATGTCAAACAAAAACCCTAAATATCTACGTCTTAGCTTGATCCAAAAGCAACTGGACTGGTTTTACATCTGGAAGAAGAACCCTGCGAGCCTCTTGAAGACGTTTCACCACTTAGACTCAGAAGCTCCTTCAGTGAGCGACTAGCGATGCCTTGCTGTTCTACTGAACGACTCAGAAGGTCCTTTGTTTGTTCCAGTGGCAGTCAGATGTTTTAATGAATATTTTGAGCTGTGGCTCTGATTCATGGCTGTAAATTATTATTACTTGTTGTGTCTGGTGATTGTAGTGTCTGTTTTGTGTATGAATTGACCAAGTGGAAAATGACTTTCCCCTTTAGAAATAGTTTTCTAATCTAATCTATTTTTTTTTTTCATTATTAATTTTTAGAGATATTCACAGTGATTCCATTCTGCTGTGTAGTCCTTGAGTCAGTGATAATAAATTCAGTTTAATATCAGGTCATCACTTCAGCACCTCCAGCTCTCTGTGCTTTGGGTCTTTATCAAGGTGTGTTATCATTACTTCGTGTTTTAAAGGCTATAGAAGTTGGGAAAGTGTGTATCCATGTTGGAGACACATTAGGAGATTCAGTGATCTGGCCAGGTGTGAACAGATGTGCTTAGAAATATAGTTGTGATCAGACAGGACACATCTGTAATACCACGTATTCACCGTCCCTATCTCTCTCTTGGGGAGGCCGTGGCTCAGTGGTAGAGTTGGTCGTCTCTCAACCTGAAGGTCGGGTTGATCCCCAGCTCCTGCAGCCACATGTCCGATGTGTCTTTGGCCAAGAAACGTAACCCCTTGTTGCTCATGCTGCTTCAATGGCGTGTATGACATGTATGTATGGATTAGGTAATACAAATTGACACTTCACATAGCAGCCTCTTCCATCAGCGTGTGAATGAGTCTGAATGGGTAGGTGTGACCTGCCTTTGAGCGCGTTGAGTGGTCAGAAGACTAGAAAATCACTATACAAGCTCATGTCCATTTCTTGGTAGCATTGACGAGCTGTTGTCATACAGACACCATTAGCTCCAAAAAGTCTTAAAGTCTTAAAACACAACGCTCATGTAGGGTAACAGTATGGGGGGAAATTGATGCAACCATGCTTTGCAGTGTAGGCCTATAGGCTACGACAGTGGCAAATTTATTTTCTCCAAATTTAGAAATCTAGCACAGTATGTTTTTCATACAACACACAAATTATAGATAAAGTACAGCCTTATCCAATCAGGTTGACATGTCTGAATATGTGGGGTTCCCTTTAAACAAAACAGAAAAGTCCACTTCATATACTGTCGACAGCTTAAAAGGGTTGGTGGTGAAGTCTGAAATGGATGAACAGTAGAGGAAGTTTGAACTGGAACAGAGCAGCACAATGTCTTTCTAAATATTTAATAACCACAGCACATAATGTTGAGATATCCAGCAGAGATTGCAAAACTAATCACTGATTGTTCCACAAGTTAATCAGCACAAAATTAATGACTAACAACATTTTTCACAACTTTCTGAGCTGATGAAACTAAATCAAGATGTTAATGCATCTGTAATATCTTTGTGAGGACGTGAGCGTCTTGACTTTAATGAGAAACTGTTCACTTGCAGGACTAATTGCAACTCATGTATCATGTTTCTGCCTGATTAATTATGTTCCAGTTGTGATGAAAAGTGTTCATCTTTTATCGTAGCACCCTGTCAGCACTGAGAGTACAAATTCCAGTGGTGTTATTGTCATACTGTTACTGCACCTTTGAGTGTTTTCTGTTTGAATTTTCAGGTTTGTCTTTTTTGGTACCAACTTCCACTCCCTCTACAGCCGGGCTCACGGCCAACTGACCACAACCTGTACCACGAGACCCTTCTCTGAATCACTACACACCTCCAGTTTGCTAAATAAAACACACCATTGTCAGGAAGAGAAAACAGCTGGAACCACCACAAAGCTCCTTAATAACATTTGGGCGATATCTTAAAGTCTTCAAATTTCTCTGAAGAAAAAACATGCTTTAGATTGTCTTCATGTGTAAATGTTATTGTCAATATCAGCAGGAATGTCTACACCAAGTCCAGCTGAGGATGAAAGGAAAGTCACAGTTGTATCAGGTACTTGATGATTAACAGAGATTGGGCAGATTCTTTTGACATGATTATGTTTTCAGAGGAAATAGATTGGGTGAATTATTGAACTTACAAGAGGTCAAACTTTTGGAGGACATGACTGTATCTTCATTATTTCATGATAAGCCACAATTTGCAATGTTAAGACGACTGTAAGAAACTATATTTCACTTTCTTTCAAAGTGCTCTGGTCTGCTAAGCCGCAGAAGGAGCACCTGACTGTGGAGGAGTGTGTAGGATGTGTCAGGACCACCTGGCTCTGTGCAGGTGGCAGCAGCCTCTCTCTCTCTCTGGATGTCAGGTCAGTCTTACATAAGCTCTTATCTACTCCATGATGTTCTTTCTTTCCTGGAGAAAAAAACACGAGCTGCTCTGTTGTGTCCACACATACCGGTTCTGCGTCCACCAGGTGAGATTACAGAAAATGTGTTCAGAATGAGGAGCCAGTGCCATCTGCTGGATGCAAAAAGAACTGCAGCACACGTGGACTGAGGCTGCAGCAGCAACATAAAGCATGTCAGTAATGGGACGGTCTGTCATTTCTGATTAAGTCTACATCTATTAATAAAGATGAGTCCCTTAAAATGAGCGGGCAATAATTCAGCGTACATTATTCATCATTTAAAGCCACAGCTGAAAGTCTCTCTCTCTCTTTTACATGATGATGCTCTCTTTTGTATTTCAAAGATATAACATGCAAAGCAAATTCTTATAATTACATTTAAAACACTTCAGCTATCTCAACTCTCCCCTGCTGCTTCTTCATCATGTATCACTACAGTCAACTGATTGAGAACATGCTGCTTATTATTTGATGACTAAAAGCTGACAGCATGAAACATTGACTAGCATTGGGAAACCAAAACAAATAAACCCATGGGTTGCAGATATATAAAACATGTTTAATAGATGCCTTTCAAGTCAAAATATTTCAAAAAAATACATCCCTTGTTTTCGTGACACAGCGTATAATCATATTTATCCGTTATTGGGAATCAAGGGTCCTTATTTACAGCTAAAGAACATCATATATACAACATACCAAACATTTTGTTTCATGGCTGTATATAACGTCACTTCCATTTTTTTACATTCAAAATGATCTGGGATTTGGTATGCAAACATTTCAGTTAATTTAACATCTTCAAAAATGTTTCAACAAGGCACGACAGAGTGATAATAACAGATAGAGGTAAATATATACTGTTCATAACACACCTCTCTTTACCAGAGGAGTTTTTTTCAAATCCCTTTAAAAAAATATGCTGAGAGACTTTGCTACATAAGAACATGCCTTAATCTTGAAAAAGGGAACATTTTGTCCAGAGTAATGATGTTCTCCAGCAGATCTTCTTCAAATTGTTTCTTGTTTCATTTTTTTGGAGCTGTTTTTTTTTTTTTTTTTGCCTTCATTAAAAGGACAGCTGAAGAGAGACAGGAAATGTTGCCAAGACAGAGTGGGGGATGACATGCAGCAAAGAGCCCAGGTCGGATTTGAATCCATGGTTGCTGCAACAAGGTCTGCACCCTCTGCACATGCGGCACACAACATAACTGCTAGGCTATCTGGCGCCCCCATGTGTCTGATTATTTAAGCAGCAGATTTTATAACTGAATCTCTTGCTTTGGTTTGGTTTGATGGATTGACATTTTGTAAGTTACTACTGCCTTAACATCGTATTTAAATATAATACTGAATTCACAGATGAATGGTATCCATTACTGCAGTTTGCATACTTATTTAATGCTTTACAAGTCATATTCTGCTCTGTTACGTGCTACAAATGGACCCTCACATTTCAAACATGACAGATTGCACAAATGCCCTGAAGTGTTACAGTTTGGGGACTCTATTCTATTCTATAAAAAAAAAAAAAAAAAAGACATCACACCATTCCCTCGATGGTGTCCAGCTTCGGGGTATGCTCAGGCTCAGTGCGCTGTATTTCCTGCTGACTGAAGATCTGCTGGTAGTCTTTCAGCACCTTCACCACCTCGTCATGACCAAACTGCAGGGCGTCATCGATGGGAAGGTTCCCCCACCTGCTCAACAAGGAATGAAACAAAAGGAGCAGAGAAAAGAGATTATGGAAGATAATTGTCAGAAGGTTTAAGGTGTCAGTCAAAGGTTTACAATATGAGGATTTTTAAACTTTGACCCTGAGAAAGCCAGCAAGTTTTCTGAATCAAGAGGTAAATGACAATACAAGAGGGTTTGACTAGAGTCACAAAAAGTCTCATTAATAGGAAATATTTTTAAAACTTTTAAAACAGTTCACAACACGTGCTGTGACAAACAAGGCAAAGAGCAGGATGATCATACATGCACAAGATTAAGTATACAAGGTTTTTTTAAGATACTTATTCTGTGTTCGGTGTTACTTAGAAGAAAAATGTTCCAACTACTGTATGGGCTGCTTTCAGCAAGAAGACAGTTCAATTATTTCATTTTGATAAAAGGCTCAACATTCAGAGCTTTGAAGAAATTCAAGGTCATAGAATAAAAAATAAAAAAAAAGCCTTTTTGTAAATTAAAGGAACCAATGATCTCACCTGTCTTTAACAAACGGATCAACTTTGCAGGTTTCAGTAAGAAACTTCATCACATCCACGTGACCTGAGGATAAACAGAAGATGACAGTTTATAGTTTTCCAACTCAGAAGCACACTTTGGGGTGAAAAGGTTAGCCATGATATAAAATACATACTGTGGTTGGAGATAAAAAAAGCTCCTACAAACATAATCAGCACAGAAAAAGTCAGCTGACGTTTTATTATTCCCTCCTCCTTTGTCTATTTCAACCAACAGAATATTCCCCTCCTGTTTTTTAGTCTTTTAAATAAATGGCTTGCTTACTGGCCCCTTCCTGAAAAATGTAACAGTTAAATAAGCTGCAGCAGAGCGTTAAATCTGTGCCGGGAATCAACGTAGATAACAACAGAGGACAAATAATGGACCATATGGTTCTCTGTGAGGGTTTGTCGGGAGCTGATTCATTAGTGGTTCAGTGGAAAGTGAGCCAAAAGGTAGCGCGCCTGCCTCTACAGTTAATCATGAAAACAAATGAAGTGAGTGCTAAGTTGGCACTCATTACAGCTGTGAGTGTCAAAACAAATCATTTAACAAGTGTAAGAGTTTCTGTGCCTGGGTCATGGATAAACACAAAATCTCTTATCTCTGTCACAGACGACAGATAAACGCAAACATTCAGCCAGAAGAAAAACAAACTGTGTTTGGCACAGAACTGTTTGGTTTAAAGAACAATCAAATATGCAAGTGTAAACAGAAGAAAGAAAAGCATCATACATGGGTAAGAGTCATTTTCTGTGATTGTCTTATGGTTTAATGGAGGTCATATTTTCTCCTTTTTTATGCCTTCTTTGACCTTTAAGAGCTGAAGATTTTGTGCTAGATTGATGATCTTTCCTTGGTGGTCATACAGATATATCAGCTGACTGCTTTATAGTGTGCCTGATTCAGGGACTGATGGAGTGAGTTGCCTGTTCAACAAATATTACAACGCATTGTGACGACCCTGCTGGTTGTTTTTGTTTGCTTGTTTGTCTGGTTGTGCTGTCTGTGTGTGTCAGGTGCCAGGAGGTGTGGCTGGGTCATCATGGATTAAGAACACCAGGAGCCTAAACAACCTGCTTCGAAGCAGGTTATGGTCGATATGACATCAACCAGTGAAAATCTCCGCCCACTGACCAATCAGATCTTTTGATCGTGGAGCTCCCAGAGCTGATCGAGAGGACACTTCATGAAGACTGAAAACCCAGGGTTAACCCTGAAGTTACCTCGCTAACCCCAAATCCTGCTTCGTAGTACAGGCCCCTGTGTTACCAATCCATAAGAGCAGGCCCCACTTCCACACAACACATAACTCATCATATCTTCATTCAGGCATAATTACCACTACCTACACAACTGATTCACTGACTTCCACATCTCATAATGTTTGTTAAATTGACTTATGAACTGAAGTGTAAATAAGTGGACCATATTTTTGAGATTTCCATTATTTGTCTCTGGCTATTTGTCCGGCCATGACAGGACAAACACATGGTGTGGAGCTCACCCTCTGCTGCAGCGATATGCAGCGCTGTTCGAGAATCATAGTCTTTCAGGTCCATGTCCATGGATGAGAGAGCAAACCTGAAGGAATAAATAAATAAAGTTCACCATTTATTACCTCTTCAAAAATATGAAATCAAAAAGATGGTCGGCTGCTAATGTACCTTCTCAGAGCAGACACGTCTCCACTGTAGGCTGCAAACATCAAGTTGACGACAGACTTGTTCTGCAAATAAAGAGAAGCAACATAAAAACAGAGGCAGGAAACATCCCAAACTTTACAAAACACAAAGGACAAAAAAACACAAACATATTAAGCAATAAACAAACCCTCTCCTCGCCATCCTGTCTGCGAGGGTCCTGCTTCTTCACAAAGTGCCTCAAGTTGTCGTAGTTGTGGAAATTGAAGAGCGATACAAGCTCCTGAGGATGATAATATAAAGTATAATTCATAAAGAAGGAGAGCAGTGGTATATGTCTACATCTGTTTCAAGAGAAGAAAAACTAACGTGAGAAAAACCATGTCTTCTTTCAGATCAAGAGGAATAAGGGGTTAATGGAAATGTTAAACTTTTAAGTCACATGGATGTCAAATCTAAAGCAGATTAAAAAAAAAAACTCAGCTCAAGTGATTTTTGTCAACATTTTTAAAATCATATTTTTGCCTAATGACACAATTTTTTAAGTTTCTGCTTTTGTTAGGAAGACATTTTCCAACAAGCTTCAATTGATTTGAAAAGATTTGAACTAAGCAGGTCACCATTGTCGCTTCATTGCTTTCCTCAGCAACTAAAGCTAATAAGTTTGAAGTCAAACAGGTTTGGCGCCATCTGGTGGCAACATAAAAAATGTACCCTTTATCCAAAAGAGTCAAAAATCTTAGGTACCAAAGTAAATATATGCGGCCCTTTGGTCTTGCCTGACAGAAATGTATTCCTCTGACGCTGTTTCCGACTCTGTCCAGCGGAGGTGACCAACACATCACTCCCATGACGTTGGGGATCACCAGCAGTATTGCACCGGACACCCCGGATTTAGCCGGCAAGCCCACCTGAGGAAAGATGTGGGATTTGTTTCAGGCCAAAAATGTACAATATTTCTCTCACAGAGAAATCAAACTGAAGACAGTAGACCATAGATCATCCTTTAGAAAATGAGGTTTCTGTTGTGTCAGTGGGGTATTTTTCCTTTCTAGGGTTACTCACATGAAAAGCCATCTGTCCAGAGAAGTCATACATGCCACATGAGTGCATCAGACTCAAGGTATTTCGCACTGCCTCAGCGCTCAGCACACGCTCGCCTGTGATTGGACAGATCCCTCCGTTGGCCAGAGTGGCAGCCATGATGCTCCCTGACTCGCAGGTCACCTCGATGGAGCAAAGCTGAGACAGAAAAGGGATCATCAGCTCATGGTCAAAGCTACTGTAAGGGAACTATTTGTACTTCAGTTAAATCAATACCAGTCCACAAGAGAAACACGACAAAAATATGTTAAATGATCCTTCATTCATGGCAGAGCTGTTTACCTGGAAGTAGAAGTCCAGGGCATCGATCATTTCAACACCCGGGGGGAAACACTGAGGATCGAAACATGATCATCAGGACTGAACACACACTGATTTGCTCAACACATTTGAACACTAAACTCTCAGTTGGAGTCAAATGTGTAAAAATTCAGCTTTACCTCAAGCAGCTTTCCAGCATTTTTCTACTGACCTTCTTCTCTTTCATGTAGTATCCGATGGCAAAGTTTCTGTTGCCGGTTTCTTTTTCTGACTGAAACCTGAGACACAGAGGGAGGAGGGCTCAATATTGGGACATCATTAATAATGCAACATGGCAGTGGACATGCAAGCCAATCGGTCTTATACTGTCTTTCAACTTAGAGGTATTCCAAACAAAGATTTATTGTCACAAAAAAACACCTGAAATGTATTGAACAGGACACTCACATGGCATTGCTGAATCCCACAAACTCCTGACCCGCCATCTTTTTCACAAAGTCCATAACCTTAGGAGGAATAAGACAAGATATGTAAATGTGTGTGGTTACTGCAGCAAAGCTCTAATCACTGAGATATGAGTTTAATATGTATGGTCTTATAAAAAGAAGAGGAACTATACTCACATAGTCAAACTTCTCGGCCTTATTTGAAAGAGGCTGGAAACAAAGAGAAAGTTATTTGTGTGATGATATGACAGCTGGAGGGCCCATTCACTTGGTCTTTCAGGGGCCCAGCCATTTCTGTGGGCGGGCCTGTCAACATGAATAGATTTGAAGGAAAGATAGGCAGTGAATAATGAACGACAGAGCTCATGAGGAGTTCAGGGAATATCTCATAAAATAGGACAATTTAACAAAATAGTTGTTAAAATTAAACGATTTTTCCTGTTCTGTTTTCTGGTCTCACTCCATTAGATAAGTTTATACATACAATGTGTGTACTCAATATTGCATAAAACTATCAATAACTTGCTGCTGTTGCTTTGTGACATTTCCCCAGGCTTTATCATGAAGAGCATCATCACATCAACAGAATCATCTTTACAACCTGCAGGCTCTGAACTAGAACACACTGAGCATGACACGGGGCAAATGACCAGTGTGTCAATTAGTCATAAATAAATACAGAGAGTACACGGCTGCAGCAGAGCAGCTTCAAGTGGCAACTCTAAAGTTTCATTTAGCAAAACATCCTCTGCTCAAACAGATTTTTCTGTGAAAGGAGTAAAATCCTGGACCTCGCTACCTGATCACTTGAAGCTTACTGCAAACTTTACCACTTTTAAGAGAGCCCCCAAGTCCTACTTAGTTCAGCAACAGACATGTACTCATATTACATTTTTTATAGATATATCACCGCTAAATGTGTGTCTCATTGTTTCTCTCTGTACCCAGTCTACTCTCTCTTTTTTTAACTGTTTTAATCTTTTATTTACACAAACGCTATAAACACTATGATACTTGCATTGGATTGCTGTTTTCAGTTTGTCTATGTATATTGTATCTGTCCCTATCAAAGAAATCAGAAATACAATTCTATCAAATAAAACTATACCCAGAAACATTTTTAAAAGTATTCTAGTTTAAAAAAAATGCTGAAATGTACCAAGGAATGTGTCTATTGAAGTCTGAAATTACAAAATAATCAACTTTCATGCAATATAATTCTGGTGCACCAATTTACTGAAGACATTTCAGTACATACACACACAAACTGAATGACAAGGGGTCATCCTGTCGTTTTGTGCATAAAGAAAAAAATAGCAACATAAAGGAATCACTAGTAAATGTGAAGCAATTGACTTTACTGTACAGTTTGTGCTCAGCTTTCACACACACACACTAGTTCAAACAAGTCCAATAGCTTACCTTGATAAGAGAGCTGATCACTATGGCTCCAGCGTTCACCATGGGGTTGTGGGGCTTATCTGTGAGAAAGGACAACAAGATAAGATGCAAAAGGAAAGCTTTTTGTTGAGGCACTTTGATAACTCGTGCATGAACCTAGTTCATTACTTTTATTTATTATTATATTTATATGTGTGTAGAGAGGTTTGTTTGAAAAAAAAAACATGCCTGTCTGGTTAGAAAATAGTTTAAACAAGCAACATAAAAAGTAATTAAAGTGCAACTTCTGATATGAGATCACTAAATCTTTCTGTGTGTCAATGTGATCAACTGCTTTTTTTTTTACATTATCTTGTTCAATGTCAAAATGTTTTTAAAAATTTATTTAGTGAAAAATGCTCATTGTTAATTTGCAGAATTCATGGGACACAACCAAAAGCCAAATATTTACACACCTTCATCATCCAGTGAGAGCATGTTGAACTTGAATCCGCTGGGCTCCATGCCGACATAGCGATGAACTTGTTCTGTCCCCGCCTCGTGGGCGGCGATGGCGTACTGCAGCGGCTTCACACACGACTGCAGGCAGAACGGCTGCTTGGTGTCGCCCACTGAGTGTCTGCGGGAGATCAGTGAAAACACATCTTAAACACAAAAAAAAACCTGGATGTTTCCAGTCACACTGAGCAGATTCACTTTGACAACCACACCTGGAAGGGGTTCAAAACAGTCTGGCAACACTAACATGTTCATATTGGCTAATCAGGTGAAACAGTGGCTCAGTTAAAGGTGACTTTTTAAATGTTTTTTTTTTTTTTTTATAAATATGGGAAAGAGTGAGCAAAACAGATGAATCTTCCTTCACCTCAAGTTTAAAAACGCTCATATATTAAATCTCATGCTGCCATAAGCTGGAGTCAGGAAGAAAACAAGTTCAGTCTTTATTTTAGAAACTGCAGTTGACAAAGCAACAACACCACAAGGTTGTTAAGTAGCACTTGTCAATAAAATCAGGCAGTCTTCCTCAGCATCAGTCAAATAAAAACAATCTCCGTTTTCAAAGGAAGTACAATTATATGGTTTGATGATTTCATTGTATATGGACTTGAACTTGCATAGAACTTTTCTAGTCTTCTGGCTACTTAAATTTGCCGCCAATGAAGCAGCAGTTTCATGCCCTAAGACATATCAGTCATCTGGCTGTCGGAGATGGGGATTGAACCCCAAACCTTCTGGTTGAGAGATGACCAACTCTACCAACTGAGCCACATCCGCCCAAATTGTAAAATCATATATTTTAGGAAGACCATATTTTACAATCAAAAGCTTCACAATAGCTACTGAAAGGCATTCGGTGTGAGATAGTTTTGTCAAGCATCTTAGAATCTGTAAGTCTTACCTCTGGCCGTCCACTGTACACAGAGACACGCCCCACAGTCTTGGGCTAAACTTGGCCAGTTGGGGGATGTAGTCTGCAACCTAAAATTAGACACAGAACCACAGTGACAGAGTTCAATGAGTGTAACATGAGGCAATAAGTGTCACAGATGACGTGTGAGTGTAAAGTTTCTCTGTATGGTAATCATTATTAGATAAATCTTTTTTTATCTCAAACACAGCCAGTGTTTAATTTGATGAATGCAAATATCGGTTTGGTAGTATTCATTTACAGAGAGCCATAACATCCTGTAAATACAACTTGTTCTTCATTGTATGTACATAAATATATACGTACCTTCCCATCACTGTGGCTTTGCACAGTGTGGTAGATTTCATTTATTTTCTGTGCAAACACATCAAACTCAGGGATAATGAATTTCTTTCTGAAGGCCTGGATCAGCAGGATGACATTTCCACCAACACACCTGAAGAAAAAAAAAAAAAAAACATAAACAGAGTTGTATGTGCGTGTGTGTGTGTGTGTGTGTGTGTGTGTGTGTGTGTGTGTGTGTGTGTGTGTGTGTGTGTGTGTGTGTGTGTGTGCATGTGTGTGTGGCTGGTGACAGATGAGAGCAGCAGCTGTCTGCGATCAGTCTGAGCAACAGGCCTTTGCTTTGCTCAACATGACATGAAATAAATCTGACACGTCCTGTCAAATGCCACACAACACTCACAACATAACCTCAAGGAATTGCATAATGTAATGCAACCTTTAAGTCAGTCAGATTTTAACATTCACAAACAATTGTATTTAACCTTTGAATGTGAATATGTTGGCTGTTTAAGCCTCCTGTAGTCCCGGAGTCTACAAGTTACCACGCTGTACCTAAAATCATAAATGCCTCAAAATTAGTCATGTTAAGTCGGTTGTTAAGAACAAAGGGAGAGAGGGAGACGTAGAGACAAGCAGCCGTCCACTTACAACAAATCCTGCATTAAAACGGATTCTTGTTGGAAGGTCAGACTAAAAATAGTTTGGTCTCATGCCTGCACGTGTTGGTAAATGGAAAACAAACAGCATGAGAACGTCAGCGTTGAGATACAAGTCTGTTATGACACAGGCAACAAAACAAGACCTGAAAAAAAACAAAACATTGTTATATTTTCTGTCTATGTTCAGTTCCTGATTGTCTGGAACAGTTCTCAACTCAACTTAATGTATACAGCACCTTTAATACATAAAAGCCTGCAGCCCAAAGTGCTGTTGCTTACTAAAAGTGCCTGAAAGTTTCCTGTCTCTGTCTGAGTTGCTGATCTGCTATATTGGCATACTTGCGCAAAGTAAGGCTTTAGAGAAGGTGAAAAAAAGGAAAATCACAGTCACATCAGTAGGTCGGATTTTACAGCTTTACACTGTCATCAAAGCGGCAGTTCAAAACACTGGTGTATCCATCGTCAATGGATTGATACCAAGTTGCAGTTCCAAATAAATTGGGACAATTAGTTAAGTAATCACTGTCTTTGGTTTGAGCTTTGTCCTCCATAAAGTGCCCCCAAGGATGGCCTACCAGTGGAGAAAATGTGATGTCCTTCAGGAAACTCTCCAAGTGGAGAGAAAATGATCAATGCACTCTGGGAGTAACTTTTTAGTTGAGAAAATGTAATAATGTGCCTTACATGTTCCTCTCTTAGTGAATAAAATGTGCTAAATTGCCCTCTGGGATGGCCTTTGATATGTGATCAGCTTTACTCCAGGTGTGTTTAACTCCATGTTAATAACTAGATAAAATGCTAGGTTGCAAATCAGTTGGAGAAAACCTCATTGCATTTCCCTTAACACAATGGGATGCCCTTCAGAAGACAATTCCAGCAGTAAACACTTGATCAGAATGTCTCTCCAGGGCTAAAAGTACAGTAAAGGCTGCCCATGCCAGGAGATGTTCTGCGTGCTGATGTCCCAACACATACAACAGGTGCCAATTTTCCATTTTTCCCTCCCTCCTATCAGACAGCCACGAAGACGACCACTACTTCAATTACATATTAGTTCTGAATCCAACAGTGAACAAGTGTTTACAGCTTTTATGGATCACAGTGTGAAGCTTATAATGTGTTGTTTGGGGTCAAACTACTCCTTCAAATCTGCCTGTTCATACTTCAAGTCTACAACTGTCAGAGTTGGTTGTTATCAGTTGATTATTTACGGACCGGCTCACCTGTGGAAAAGGTCTCTGTCCATCATCACCTCACCATCTGACTCATTCACAGCCTTTTGAAGCTTCTCCATGCAGTCCTTTAGACGAGGGTCAGACGGGTGAAGGCCAGTTCTCTTCAGGGCCTACAGACAACAAACTAATTCATCATTACACTGAATGGCTATTAAGACTACGTGGATAGCTGTAGATAAAATGTGGTTGGCGGGCGTTTCTTAAGCTACTTACTGATGTAAAGTATGACAGAGGCACTTGATCTTTTCCCTCTGTGATTGTGTAGAAGAGCATGTCCTCCACTCCAGAGCTCGGGGGCTTTGAGTTTACATTCCTGATAAAGCGAAGAATAAGCAGACTTTCTGAATTTTCTTTCTCACATATGGGTATGTATTACGTAGCTAAAATGATACCTTCCTATTCAATTGAAACTTATTTATATAAAAAAAAACAGTTGTTATCATGTAAAGTTAGCCTAACTGATACAAGACAGATAACAATTACACAACAGTTACCTTACATATAATAAGATAAGATAACATTTACTGTACAGACGTCACACACAAAAAACAATGTGCTAATTTTTTGTGTTAAGGTTTTGAGGGCTGATTCTCTTCAGCATCTCAGCAAATTGTATAGCTCTCTTTAATGTTTTGTTTGCTGCTCGTCCATACAAAAAAAGAATAGAGAGCGAGGCTATATGATAAGCTTCGGTGCAGATCAAACTATTTCAATGAGAAAATGTATTGGCAGCTATTTGGAGAATATTTTCATTCAGTCCTTGTCAAAATATTTATTTATTTATTATTTATTTAAAGACTTTTTTTTCCAACCATAACAAGCATTTTAAGTGCTAGTCTAGTACTTTATTACTTTAGGCTGCATTTTCCTTATTATCCTTTCTTTAAGTAAGAATTTCAATGCAGGACTTTCCCTTTTAGGATGTGAGTAGGCTATTCTTAGAGTGTGGTCATATTACTTTAAAAGAGCAAATGAATACTTTCCCCATTACTATAAGTGTCGAAAGTCGAATACACTGTAGCCTTCGTGACAATAGGAATATATGGCGTCTGTATCACAGCAGCATCAAGCTGTTGCCACTCAGCTTATCAGACTCACATTTTGACATGGACATGATCCAAGTGCGTTGCAGGTCGTTGCTGGGACGACGACGTTGACTTCGTGCAGTGACAACATGCCGGCTGGATGATGAAAACTTTCTTCAGAGCGTCTGTGTTTTTGACGAAGAGGTGCGCAGAGGTCGACAGCCGCAGAGCTTTAAAACAATGCATGGTTGCTACAAAATACAGCCCAGAAAGTGTGACTGAGGCCGAGGAGTACAGTAGATCTCACCAGCAGTCGGTAGGCCTATTTTACAACTGTTTACCGGTCGCTCCTGTGGGGTTACTTGCTTTGAAGTTTTGATGCCTTCAGGTGTAGTGAGGAATTTTGCACTTTCAACTTACCCCCTTATTTACTTAAGTAGTCTACCTTATTTACTTAAGTTGTCTACTTAAGTTGTCTACTTAAGTAAATAAAAAGAAGAAAAAGTAAATAAAGAGAAGAAAAAAAGTCAAAATAAAGAATACGTTTTAGCGTAAAAATAGATGCTACTTCATGTACCAAAAGAGGGCAATGGACAATAAATTACGATGTAAACAAAACACCAGAACAAATTATTTACATTCAAATATATAGTCTATTTATAATACTAATCATCTGCAACATCACTAGTCCCTAATGGTATCATTAAATGGTACTGGTATAAAAATTGCAGATGAAGCCAAAAAAGTGTAATTTAATAAAAAAACAAGTGCACCTACCTTAAAATGTATTTCAAGTAGGCTACATAAAGGTCTTACTACCTTGAATTTTTGAAAAGCATATTGAGAACATTAACACTAAAATATGAATAAAATATATCAAAGTAAGCTTTTCATTGCTATAAGCCAGACAACACGTGCACCATATGATGTCCCTGTTGAAGACAGAATACAATATTCCGAGGAGCACTTGAAAGCAGCAGGGGGTCTGTACTATAAATAAGTCACTGCTTGCACACCACCTCCGGGGGTAATAAATATTGGTGGTAACTTCATTGACTGACAGATACAGTAGCCAATAAGAGGCCAGGAGTGTGTTTTGAGAACAAAGGCCTGCCACGAGGACTGAGTGGGTGTGACTCAATATTGATACATGAATCTTTGATAACTTAGAATTCATTATCATTATGAATGAAACTGTCCAAGGGCATCCTAGTGGTAAGAAAACTCACTATTATTAGATTATTAAAAAAATATGTTGCTGCCTTTTCACTTTTAGGCCTTATTTACTGAACTGATGGCTTATACGAACTGTTGACAAAAGGCTCTTAGTCTAATCTAAGTAAAGTGAATTCAACGTGAGATAACTTTTTTTTAACAACACAACAAACATTTAAAAAACTCTAAAAATCGGAAATGATTGTATGCTGTCAGTTCAGTTTGGAGGTTCATTTTATATATTACACGTTTCCCTTTTTGTTATTGACAAATGTGGAAATATAATTAGAATAATGCATAGGCGTGAGTGACTTTCTCATGTGAAGTAATAACACCGCCTAGAAGGATTTTCAACTTGTGAATTTCAAATTTAAATCATTTAAAAAGCCAACATGTTTTGACCATAGAGGTCTACCTCAGAGCTGACAAACCTTTGTCTTATGCACCCCCCCCCCCCCCCCAACACCTTTTTTTCTATTGTGGATTTCAGTGTTAAAGAACATGTAGATTTTTTAAATAGGTAGACTGTTACCATTTGATTGTGTTATAGTTTCTGACTAAGATATTGTGATGACATTTCAGAATACTCCATACTGTAGTACTGTACGGTGAATTTGGGAATTTTTAATTTATCAAAAGTCTACAAATAACAATGGCGCATCTCTTCATAAAAAAACTGATACTACTTACCTGTAAAGGTATTTAATCGATGCATCTTTGTTCTCATTGAACCAAGCTGTTTTGAAACCATCATGCTGTGACTGCCTTGCTGTAACCCATGGCATGTTTTTCAGGGCAGAGCTTTTACCACATTTTTTTGTATTGTCTTTAACATTAAGTTGATCATGGAATTCTGTAAAACACTCCTGCTTGATAGTAAACTTCTGTTTATTCAGCCTCTGGTGGTTAGCAGCCTCCATATCGAGGAACATAAATAACAGCATCAACAGGCATATTCTTCCATATTTTCCAACTGTTTAAAAGCAGACATCAGAAAGTGATTTTTTCAAATGGCAGATTGTGCACATATAAAACAATAAAATAAAATGCATCATCTGATCACTGCATGGCCAGTGTAGATAAGGAATATGGGCATATTGAAAGGCAAAAAAAATCCTTTGAGCCAACACCAAGTACTGCATCAAACTGACATAAAAAGACTCATAACTTTGAAGACAGTGTGAGTTACACGCTCTTTAAAGGACGAGGCAGAACCAGCTTCAGCCCGATATCAACCACACATGAAGGCATGTAAGACAGCGGGATCCAGAGCAGCTTGGCGTCCCAGCCGGCGCTGTATCTGGTGCGAGGGTATGCAGAGGTCAGAGCGTGCTCCATGCAGTTGGTCACCTTGCTGAGGTCGGAGTCGCAGATAGCGTTCATGATCAAACGCTGGACCTTGATGTCTGAGAATGACAGTTCAACAAAAAGGAACTCAAAACATACATTTATTTTTACCTCATGTTCTAGGATAAACTGCATGCTAAAGGATAGTCATGGTCTTTGAAAGTCACAAACAACCTTCATTTTGACATGGTCTTGCAACCTTAATAGTATGGGATTCCTAATGTACTTATTCTGTAAGAAAACTATCTATTGTGAGACAGGATTTTGATAGATATTGATCTGTTGCCTTTGTATGCAGACTAGCTTTTCGTCAGTAAATGCATTGTTGTTGTTTTTTTAAATCTGGAACTATAAATAATGTTTCTTCTTGAGGGGCGGCTGTGGCTCAGCGGTAGTATCGGTTGTCTGGAGGTTCCCTCGATCATCCCTAGATTGTGCAGTCACATGACAGAGTGTCCTTGTGCAAGACACTGAACCCCATCAGTGTGTGAATGTCAGAAGACTAGAAGACTAGAAAAGAGCTATGCAAGCTCTAGTACATTTACCATTTTACAATGAACCAATCCTGAACAATTGCTTTTATTTTACAAGCACACAAGCCCATTGCATAGTGAAGTTTCATCTGTACTAAAATGTTTCCTGATTGAAAAAATGTTTTAACCATTTCTTTGGCTTCTCTGGGAAAAGAGATTGTGAAAGTGATCCAAATCAGACAAGAAAACAGAATCTTTAAGTCACATTTCAAGTAAACAAGAGAAATGATGCTCAGTTCAAATGTAGATTCTACTCACATTTATCCAGGTACTTGTCTCCATAGCTGGCTTGCACCTCAGGGCTGAGCTGGTTCCAGAGGCGATGCAGCTCCCGCTCGAGGGGATCCAGGCTTGTCACCGCTGTCTTGAAAAACCCTGGCTCAATGATGCACACGTTGATTCCAAAGTAGTTTATATCTCTCCTGGAAACAGAAATTCGATGTAGTGTGACACCTATATTATTTTTTTAAATCAACAATGGAGCTTAAAACACATGTATTACCAGTTTTCCTACCATCTAAATGTTGCAGGTAGGATTTTCCCCCAGTTCAACAAAAAGAGATATTACTCAGGTGCTTGCGTCCCTGTGCTCCCTTCCTGTCCATTTTTGCATTGGTTGAAAAATAGTATTGTTGCCTTCAAGGTGTAACCTTTTCTGACTTAAACTTCACACAAGGCTCAAGGCAAACCAACCATATAATCACTGATATAAACCTCTGTATGGAACCTTCCAGATGAGATTGAATGGAATTTAGTTTTGTAATATGTCCTTTTTATGTGATATGTTCTCTGTGGGGTTCGTGTTTTTTTTGGGTTATTAGTTTTACTGCTTTTAATTTTTTGTATTGCAAAAGTTGTAAAATTCCATCCCAGGGACCGGGGACAATTAGCCATACAGCTAACTCTGACCCAACAGTTGTGTTGTACTTGGCCTCTGTCAAATAAACTAATGAAGTAAACTAAAGTAAACTTTTACATCAAAGATCAAGTAACTACCTATGAGACTTGCGTCCTTCTAAGGTTCTAAAGGTTTACTGTTTGTTCCAAAACCCAAATGTTCACCAAGGATTATGGGGATTTAGCAACTCTGGCACCCAAACTCTGCGCCACCCTACCTGCTGAAATCTGATTCATGAGATTTTATGCATGCTCTTAAATCTTTTCTTCAAACATTCAAAAAGCATGTGTGAATATTTTTAGAATCATTTTGAAGGGGTGGCCAAAGTAATAAAGGCTACCATTATTAAATAATGCGACGTTGAAGACTCTGTGTAAGTCTTACCTAAGGCAGTCAGAGAAAGACTCCACTGCAAACTTAGAGACGCAGTATCCGCCCCCGTTTGCAGCCACCCTTCCAAGCACTGAGGCCACATTCACAATACGTCCGTGAGCCTTTTTGATGAGCGGCAGGAAGATCATCGTCATGGCAATCACTCCGTTCATGTTGACTTTCAGTGTGCTGTGGAAATCCTCCACTTTCATCCACTCTGAAGGGCCCATGGGTAATGCACGTCCAGCATTGTTCACAATACCCCAAAGTCCTAAAAGGAAATAAAGACAAAGGGTGGAAGAACATTTTTGTTGTTAGAGAATTTCCTTGTTAAATAAGAGATTAAATAATCAAACGTAATCATCTCTCACCCTTTTCGCCGACCTCCTTCTTGGTCCACTCCATGGCTTTCTCGATGCTGTCCTGATTGGTCACATCCAGCAGAACGGTCTTCAAATGAGGCCCCGCCACCCTCTTCAGGTCATCAGCTCCCTTTTCTGTGAGGCAGCCGGCAAGCACTTTGAAACCTTTGCGATCCAGCTTCTTACAAAGCAGGTTTCCAAACCCGGAGTCGCAGCCGGTTACAAAGACGTACTTTTCAGAGATTTTGTCGATCTCAATGCTGTCTCTGTAGAGCCAAATGACAATCCACAACACCACGAAGGTACCACTGATGTACAACCAGGCATTTTCCCTAAAAAGAGAACAGACAGGAACATTTGGAGATTAAATGGTGAGGTTACAGCAGACAAATCATTCACAAAAAATGTGGTGGGGCGTATGAATTTCTTACCCTAAAAGGTCGTAGACAACCTGCATATCCATGCTGCTTCGAGGATTAGAGTTTGGTTTTGATCACCTGGAGGACTTGATGAAAAAACTCCACAATGAGGGTCTGTTAGAAGATCCTACATTAGAAAACTAATGTGTTTCTGGATTGGAAAGTAGAGTAGAAATACTGCACACAGACTTATTTCAGGAATCCTGATAAGCAAAGCCCTTCTCAATTAAAAAAAAAAAGTTTTCCCTGAGTCATTGTCCTCTGTCAGCAATGGGACACAATGAGTTTGTTCGTGAAGGACCTGGAACAGAGGTGGCTGTATTACAGCACTGCTGTGGGCACATGAGAAATCTTTGGATAATACTCTTATGGAAGAAAGAACGGCATCTGACCCCCAAGGGAGGGAGGGGTGCATTGTGCATAAATGTAATGCCCGTGACTGAGCTGCTTAAGCTGCTCATTGCTCAAAACCAATTAGTTTTCCAGCTTATTAGGGAGAGAAAACAAAAAGGAAAGATACAAAGGATAATAATAACATCCATGATATTAAATTGCCTGCAGACTTCAGTCAGATACAGCACCCTTACTTATGCTGCTGGGATGAGAACATTAAGACTGAAAGATCCTGTAGAATTACAACTCAGGTCAAAATAATTTAATTTAGTTTCAAATAACTATTCTGCTAAATTCTGAAGGAAAACATCAGAATAATTGAAATATTCAATAAATAGTCCAAATAATTTAATAAGGTACAGAATATCAAACTAAGTTTTTACCCATACTTATTCTAGGGCTGTCAGCATTAACTAGTTAATTAATGCATTCATTTTCCTTAAAACACGATCAGTTGCATGCTTTTTTTGTCCGTTTAGGCGCACCGTGGATAAGCCTGCAGTGTCTCCCTGTAGTCACAGTGATGGAAAAGAACTACAGTGCTGCATCTTTAAAAGTCACATTTCACTTTAAAAAACTCTCAGACAGCTCAGCTGAAGAGGCCAAAGTAATATCCCCCTATACCCCCCCCCCCAACACTTTTTTACTGTTCCTATGAGCTGTTTTACTTTAGTTATAGATCCATAACCAGTTCATCTTCCTGTCGTTAAGTTAATGTCATAACCTTCCATCTACCAGTGGGTCCTTACTTAATTTCAAAATAAAAGCAGGGTTGAGTTTAAACAGAAAGTAAAGTACTCTCAGACAGTACAAAAATTCAAAATAAAAGCCTCACAATTTTTATTTTTTAATGCAAAATAAGAGAGCTTCAAACATGCAATTTAAAATGTGATTAATCGCAATTAACTATTCAAATTTTGTGATTAATCGCAATTTATTATTTTAATTGTTGACAGCCCTAATTTATACTAATTCTTTCATGAATTAAATTGCCCACAGATGTATTTGCAACAGAAAAGCAGACCGACACAAGTATGACAAGGTAAATCAGTTAGAAAGACAATCAAACATGCATGAAAGACAGAGTATTTAAACGTAAATGAATAGGTATGGAGATCTTAACTCAAAGAAAAATTCATCCTACCTTTTCCTCTTTTTTTTTTCTTATAGAAGTGATCGATCTCCAGAAGTGTTTGGTCCGCTTCCCTTTCCCTCTCTAGTTATTCCTCTGTGTTTACTCAGAGGGAATGGTCAGAGAGAGGCTTTAGCCCTGCAGTTTATCCCTTGCGACAAGTCGGCAATTGGTAATCCCCAATCCGTAACCACTTGTTTTTTTAAACATGTGTATGCGTTTGAGAAGTAAAGAGGTGGGAATTATGAACAGAAAAAAAACACTGAGAATTTTCTGTACACAATGTCAGCTTAGATTTCAAAGAGCTATTTTTAGAAACTCCAAATTCTCACGTGTTATATACTTTCATATTACATCAGGGTCTTCAATTATTGGACTAGAAACTCCGTCCATTCATTTTCAGAACCTGGTGGTTCCCAGAGTGAATAGGCATAATACATGCTTTATGTTGTAAGACTGTAAGACTGGCTTTGTTCCAGTACTTATAAAACGTATGTGAATGTATGTAATCTCAAAGGCTCAGGCAGTTTACTTACTTATATTAGCTCTCAAAGCATTAACACTATATACAGTATATGGTATGCTATACAACAGCATACTACACCTGTATGTATATACTGCTGTTCCATTTCTTGATAATCGTCTGCTCATACTGCAGTCATGTTGACAGTAAACAAGAAGCGACACTTCCACAATTTCCCAGTTTGGGATCAATAAAGTAATTCTATTCTATTCCCTTTATTGTGGCTCATCAATGTTTTACTACAACAAAAGGGAACATATTTTGTATCAACATGACTTGCGCCACAGTTAACTTTATTGTATTTGAACGATCTCAATCCTGTCAAAAGATTGTCTTGATTGATTGATAAATATATTTATCTCGAGTGATATTATGAGCCTGGAGAACGACTTAACAGAAAACAGAGCATACTCCTATATCCACTATATTTGAGGTGCACATGGAAGGATCAGGTGTGTCATTGATTTTTACTTCCTAATAGCGCACAGTGAATTGGCCGCATAATTGGTTACCAAATACACGTTCCTTCACGAGAGACCTCAGTAGCCTCGTGCAACGTGACATAACTTCCCCTCACGTCACACTTTCCCTGAATCGTCCAATCACTTCAGCCGAGCAAATATTTATCCAGTTGCGGTATTTAGTAGCTTTGTTGCTAAATTGTATCCCCTAATTAAGACTGTAGAGGTCCAACTGTATTAGTCAGGGCACTCATATATTAACCAGATGCTGAAAATCATGAGCAAGATATAGTCTAGAAATAAAGTTTTGTATGTGAAGTGCAGTTCTTCAAGTGAGGACTCTGACAGTTTCTGTGGTTAAGTTTAGCATTTAATTTATGCCTTGAGAAACTATTTTTCTTTTAAATTACATGTCCTTGATATTCTTCTAAATTTCTTTAGTAAATCTTCTGTAGTGAGCCTTTATGTATTACATATTTACATTTTATAAAAACAAATAAGTCACAGATTTAATCTTTTTTGACCCTATCTCATCAGAAAAAAAAAAAAAAAACACTTGTGATTTTTCCCCACTTTATTTTAAATCATGTTCCAACACGTAACTTAAGGGTAACCAAATGTAAAGTGAAATTGTCTTACAAAAACAGTTCAGTCCCCACTCTACATATAACATATAATACATAAACATAGACATATCAGGTACCAAGTGAGTAGAAGAAGTCTTTGTCTTCGGCCCCGTAAGCCTACAACAAGCACGTGAGCTAGGTTTTACATGTGATGTCTTCAGATATAAATGGCACCAGACTTCAGACATGTCTCTGAATAAAAGTAACCTTCAGCATTCGCCCGATCTAAAAGGTATACAGACAAACAAAATCAACAGGATTTCAGGTTTTTTTTCCAGTGTGTTTTCCTGTCTGCATCCCACCATGTAGTTTATGAGGCTGCTGTCTGAAGTTGACCCTTGTGTACATACTCCAGAGCTGTGGCGATGGTCCTCATGTCCATCTCGATACTGCGGGCCCAGTTCTCCACATCGCCGATTTCCTTTCAAAATAGAGTACCAGAAACAGAATCAAACCAACTCTGTGTACTTCTACAAACGTGACCTGTCATCAGGACCAGCATATAGCAAGTTTTTACTACTTTAAGGTATTCTTTCACCCTGGTTCTCCCTGTGAAGATGACATACGATGGATAATAGTAGAGGGACAGGAGGCTCTGCTCAGATCCTGGACCTGTGTCATGGCCCTTTAATAAAACTAATGTGATTACTAGTATATCTGATAGGTCCAGATTCCATTTTGATGGTTAAGGAGTCATTCCAATGATAAAACATTTTAAGCTACAATTTGTAAATTAGGACTATAAAAACAGCAAATGAGATGTAAGAGGGATAGTGCTAAACTCACTCATAAGCACATGACATTCAATTTGCTTAAATGTTGGCAAGTGCGGCTATGAGGTCTACAATAACATGGATCTCATATTTATTATACAATCAGACTTTCCACATCACGATACAGACATATTAAAGAGCCTGTGAGGAGGTTTTAGATGATAATGAAACAGACATAATTTAATATTGACGCCTCATCATGAGCTTAAAAAGCTAACGAGATCATCAGCATAAATAAGGATCGAACTCTAAATTGCTATTATAAATGCCTGAAATCACTGCAAGGGGGTAGGTGTCAGATAAAGTGGTTCACAGAAAGCTAGAGCTTTTTTAATTTTAATATTTTTCTCATCAGAGATTCTTGATGAGGGACAAATTTGACTGTTAAAAAAACGCAGGATGAGATTTTTTAGTTAACACTACCAACACATGTAGAGGACAAAATCAGCAAAGAAACTAGATTAATTAATTTGTGCACAGGGGGCATCAAAACAGACACAAACAGAGAGTTACCCACAATAGCTTTAATCATAATAATAATAATAATAATAAAGGATGAAATTATAAAGTGCTTTCAATCAAAGTGCTGTACACATATTTTAAGTATAAAAAACGACTGACTAAAAATCTAGAATAGAAACTATGTAAAAACATTTAAAAACACACCCAACACTATGACAAAATATGTTAAAACAACCTCAGGACTCATACAAAAGAGGAAACAAGTGGGTCTTTGCTTAATAAAACCTCAACATCACATGCTTGTCTAATGTCTAGAGGTAGACTGTGCCCTGAATGAAAGGGACACTCAAAAGACAAGTCCCCTAGGAGCCCAGTGCCTGTGTAGGTATATATGGGTTCATCATGTCAGTCCAGTACAACGGTGCACTGCCATTAACTATTCTAATAGTTAGCAGACAGTATGCTCTAAGGTGACAAGGTAGCCAATGAGGAGAGGCCGTCACCAGAGTATTATGCTCACATTTACATGACCTGGTCAAAACATCAGGTTCTGCATTCTGTACCGTCTGCAGACCTTGAAAACTCTTTTTTGGCAAACCTGACAGATGGACATTACAATAATCCAATCTAGACGACACAAAGGCATAGATAAATTCATCAGTGTCCTTAAATGATAGGATTGTCCTAATCCGTGAAATGTTTCTAAGGTAAAATAAGGCGACTCGTGTCACCTCCCTTCACATGTGAACCAAACGAAAAGCACACCACGATTCTTAACTATGTCACAGCAATAATGGGATAAGTTGCAAGAAGCTTGATGACAACCAGCCCCCAACAGCAGCTGAACAGGCCCCTTAGCTAACTCACTTCCTTAACTTTTTGATTTGACAGCTGTAGGCTCAAAACATATTACCAAGTGAACATCACATATAAGCCAAATACATGACAAAAAGCCCCTTTTAAGGATTTGTATGTTGGATATACATTGTATCTTACCTTTAGGGCCTGATTGAAACCCTCCACCATACTGATCCACTGTGCAGTTTGTTTGGAGAATTGGCTCGCCTGCACTTGGAGAGTCTTCACCTCATGGTCCAGTTTACGCTGATTTACATACGCCTGGGCAACTCTAAACATAAGGGACAAACAATTAAAAGCAATTATACAGTTACCCCATTAAATGAAAACAGAGTATTATGCATTAGATATCAACTCATGCATGATAGAATACTTTTTTTAAGTCCCAGTTTGAGTCCTACATTTCTCTGAAACGTACTTGAAATGTAATATATTCACATTATGCAAGAAAAAATAAAAAAATTTTGCATCCTATTTTTGTTCTTATAGCTGATTGTTTTGGTTTTTATCACAGCATTCATTGAGTTTATATTGCGTATTTAGAGTTTTGAAAGTCCTGTTAGACAATGTGCTGTTTTAGCCCTGCGAAGAATGGACTGATTTGTTTGTAGGCTTGAAATAAACGTTGGTGGGAAACCCGGATGTGTTAGCTTACACCTCCAGCCTGTTAGGAAACACGGTAACTAAGGAATCTAAGCACTTCCTGCAGTGTAGTGTTTATCTGACAATGACCTGATGGAATATGTTTCTAATGCAGAAACATAATTTGTACATAGGCCTTGTAGCAGAAGATGGATTATGGTAAAAAAATAATTTTCCATAAACTCTGCAAAATGTCACATTACCTATTATCATGGACTTTACTTTAATCACAAAATACTTGATGACTGTCTCCTAAAATGTCTGAAAAAAATACTTAACATTTTTGACACCTGTAGCTTAAGATAACAGGCCATTTGATGGATCACAATTTGTCTGAGGTCTTGTCATCTCAAGCTTCAAATACTCAAAAAGATTTCCGTTCTGTTTTCTGATGTTTTAAACACCATTTTATAAATCAAGGAAATAATTTGCAGATTCTTCAGTAGTCAATATAGTCATTATTTACAGGCCTAAATCACCATGGATAAAAGCTACTTGTATGATTCGTCTCACAGCTGGTGTACAGCTACACTGAAACTAAATGTAGAGCACCGGCTTCTGTTGAGTAAACTTGTGAGTCAGTCATTTTAGATTTGAGAGGAAAAGTTTGCAGGATTCTGATGAGAGTGTCTTCAACTCGCACATAGCTTTCTAATTGAGGATACCCCGATGTCTATCAATCAATCAATCAATCAAACTTTACTTATATAGCACCTTTCAGACAAATTAAATTGCAGTTCAAAGTGCTAAACAGGAGTGCAGAAAAGTTATTGACAAAAAAGTAGTTTATAAAACCATTGATAAAACCATTGAGAGACTAATGCACACCAATAAGAATTAAAAAATATGTATAAAAAAATAAAAAATAAAATACGACACATAAAAGCAACAAGATATTAAAATAAATACATAAGAGAAAAATATTTAATTTAATTGTAGTAGGATAAAAAAGACAATTCAGTAATGTTTGAATTGATATAAAGCAGTATATAAAAGCAGAATATGTTAATGTTAAGATTTGATATAAAGCAGTATATAAAAGCAGAATATGTTAATGTTAAGATTTGATATAAAGCAGTATATAAAAGCAGAATATGTTAATGTTAAGATTTGAATTGATATAAAGCAGTATATAAAAGCAGAATATGTTAATGTTAAGATTTGATATAAAGCAGTATATAAAAGCAGAATATGTTAATGTTAAGATTTGATATAAAACAGTATATAAAAGCAGAATATGTTAATGTTAAGATTTGAATTGATATAAAGCAGTATATAAAAGCAGAATTGTTAATGTTAAGATTTGAATTGATATAAAGCAGTATATAAAAGCAGAATATGTTAATGTTAAGATTTGATTTGATATAAATCAGTATATAAAAGCAGAATATGTTAATGTTAAGATTTGATATAAAGCAGTATATAAAAGCAGAATATGTTAATGTTAAGATTTGATTTGATATAAAGCAGTATATAAAAGCAGAATATGTTAATGTTAAGATTTGATTTGATATAAAGCAGTATATAAAAGCAGAATATGTTAATGTTAAGATTTGATTTGATATAAAGCAGTATATAAAAGCATGTGTACCCAACATTGAGGTGGTCGACCAGGGCTTCTGTCAGGCAGGTAGCTGCTGTAATAGCTTCACGCCTGCGTCTCTCTGTGAACATAAATAAAACACATCGACACCGTAGACTTAAACATTTTGGCACAGATAAAGAAAAATCACCAAATTAATATAGAAAGCGAGGCCAAAACAACATTCTCATCCAGCTTTGTTTTTAGCATCTGTTAGCACGTAAGCTAAGTAGGTAGGTCTTTCTCACCCTGCTGCTCCTTCCGGTCACTCTGCTTTGCTTGGTGCTCCTTCAGTAGACGAGACAACATCTTTTAGGTGGCCTGTGAGGTTTTATTCACACGCAAATAAACCTTTTGTTGAAGCTATCTCAATAACATGGCTATTATCCGCGAGGCAGTCGGAGAAGCTAACAGGTGACTTAGTGTGTCACGAGACCGAGCTCGAGAGCGAACAGGAGTGGGCGTGTCCAAAATGGCGATTCTTCATTTATCATCAGTTTAACATTTTAATGAACACAACACAAAGTGGGATAATCTGGTCAGCTTGTAGGGTGCGTGGTTCCACACTGCTTAAGGACACAGGAGTGCAGCTTTTAATTTTATCATTTATTTGGGATATTTGTTTAACGGTGATGTCAGTGTCAATTTCAACGTATTTCCGTCTGAGCCTTCAAAATAAAAGCCGATACTGTCACCACCACGTCTATTGAATTACATATCCATCACATTAATTTTGATTATGCCATGGGTAAAATTAGGATATGTAATTAAAACAAGGATTTTGCATCTCTTTTGGACATTTCTTTAAATAACAAAGATTAAACTGAACAGAACGTATTCTTATATGTCTCCTCTGTGTGATAGATGTCAAACAACAGCTGGCAGACTGACACACCTTTTATGGCTCTATGCTGCTTTGCACGATTTCTGATTAAAGATAGCTAACATGTTTTCTTGAGTCCTCAGGAAAGTCTCTGAACCTGACCTTCAATTTGCACCTTTTTGCTCTAAAAGAATAAACCAGCCCTCCCTGCTTTCAGAAATGGCTCAATGAAGGTTTCTTATAGCCCAAATGGATTGGATATGGTTTCTGATGTCTGAGTTGAACAATACATGTTTGAAGGAATCTGGTTCATTTTTGGACTATTTGAAAGAAAACACAACTGCAAAGGCTTAATGTGTCTGCGATATTGGCATAATTTGTGATGTCTGGCGTTTTAGATTTTTGGTCTATTTTCAAGCTTTTATTTTATTTTTATTTTTTTTCTTCCAATCTTTTGTGTATGCCTTTTTGTTTTGATGTTAATTAACTTCTTTGTTTAGCCTTCTCTTTCAAAATCTTGAAAAACTTACTCAGCATGAACAGATACTATTTATATATATGAACGTGTTTTTCTTATCTTAAAAAGAAAGGTAGTTAGTGGATTATATGGTTATGTACATTTCTTGTATAAGTCTATTTTTTAATTGCACAGTTTAAGTTTGTTTCATCTAGGGGTATTCTTTAAATCTTTTTTCGGGTTAATATATATGTATGGGGGGGGAATCGGTTTTGTGGTTAATTTGTAACAAATGTTTCATGTCATATACGTCTTTGTAACCTGCTACTGGATGCTTTGAATTTCCCTCGGGATCAATAAAGTATCTCTCTCTCTCTCTATCTATCTATCTACCTACCTACCTACCTACCTACCTATCTATCTATCTTCCTAACTACCTATCTATCTATCTATCTATCATCTATCTATCTATAGTTCAAGATTTTCTCTAATACACTAACACTAATACAAGTGAGGAACTTGGATTGTGCAGATAATAATGCCATATTATGTAATTCTTCTACTTGTGTTTTATTAGAGCAACTTCATTTGATTTATCTTATCTGGTTATAGATTAGGTCTATATAAGTTTAGAGCAAAATTGATTACTTAAGATTGAAGGGTTTGTTTTCTTCCTTATTTTATTCTGAAAACCTTTACCGGAAACGCTGGTCTCGTTCTGGCTAGCGGAACACGGGTCTGTGCTGATGGCTTGCATCTACCTGTCAACAACATAGGAATATCTGAAACTGAAGTCTGTGTTGCCCTTTTGTCGTCTGCCACTGTCAGGTAAGGACAGGTAGTCGTTTCCTCAGGTATATCGTCAGATTGATCCCGCTGAACGACTGAAGCTGGTCGAGTTAGCCGGGCTGTGTTAGCATCACCAGCGATAGTTAATGCATGGTTAGCTAATCCCACGGTGTTACATTACGTAGGCGAATAAAGTTGCTCCTGGCAGTGGAACTTCTCACCTTGTTTTAGTGATTCCCATCAGCATTTACACACCAGTCATTATTACATCAGAGTATTGTCACATTGAAAACCCTTTCTCTACGTGAGGCTGGTGTATGAAGTTGTCAACAGATGCTGGCTAACCCTTCATGCTAACAGTACAGGTAAAGCTGTAAAGCTAACTTTGAGCCACACTTTAGCTACCTTCATGTTTTAGTTGACAGACAACACGTCGCCTCTGTTAGGTTAACACACATCAGCCAGTAAAAAAGAGTAGAAACGCATCTCCCCTGTCTATAGCTATCATCCTGCCTCGCCATAGGATAGATTAGCAAAGTAGGTTTAGAGATACTTAACTTGGCAAAGTTAAGGATGGGATTTTCTCTTATGAAAGCTGGCACCTTGAAATAGCTAAGGTTTAAATTAAGCCACTTGGTAATATGCGTTTTATGCAGTTTTAAAGAAATCAACTTTAGTGCATCGCTTCAGTGGATGTTAAAAGTGAAAGTTATTTCTGTACAACACTTTGTTAGACTAGATCAGGCAACACAATGCACATTATGTTAATCTAAAATCTAATTTAATGCATACAAGTAAATCAATACCATTGAGGAATTTTCCCTGAAATGTCAAGCTTTTGCTCAAGAGTCTGAAATACAAGGATACATGTTAGAGTTAACCTGGAACCCTCATGCATAGAGAGCCTCCTCAATCCATACTGTTGTACTTGTATGCAGAGCAAAGTTTTGTTTTCCAGTGACTGAAGCAACCTGATAGCCTAATCACTTTGTAAGTAGGTTAATTGAATAGAGTGTCCTGTGTTTACATCTGACGTCACTGGTTGCAGGTCCTTCAGTGCAGCCAAACAAGGCTGCAGTGTTATGGATGAACCATGAAGGCCCAACTTCAAGTTACTGGTAAGTTATTGTTGCAATATTTTTAGATGTTCTATCAAAACTATGTTACAAGTTTGATATATTAATAAAGCGTATAAATGTTTGACTTTGGGTTTAGGGAACTACAGACTTTGTGTCATCATGTTTCCCATTGCAATACTGATGCAGAAAGTGTTTGTTGCAGTTGTGTGGCCACAGGATGTGGTGGTTTACGCATTAAGTTTATGGTATTATCAAGTTGTTGCAGCTTTACCCCATGCTGTTTCTTATAAACATTTTAGCAAATATACTGAGAGCTACACAACGTTTCCTCTCTTTCTTTCTTTTTAGTGCTTTCAGCCAAGCTGAAGGAGAACAAAAAGAACTGGTTTGGTCCCAGTCCTTACGTCGAGGTAGCCGTGGATGGTCAGTCAAAGAGGACTGAAAAGTGCAACAACACACACAGTCCCAAATGGAAGCAGGCTCTCACAGTGTGAGTATGACCGTTGTGTTTGTCAAAGAGGAAGAAGCAGTTAAACAAGTAACAGAACCGGTATTGATTGAAGTACTTGTGGATGATATAAATGTTGTCAGCGAACATTAAACATTGTTGGTGTTGACACATCTATAACTTTGTTGCTTGTTGTTAGTATAAGGCTATGTTTGTTGTCCACAGTGTAGATGTGTCAGAACGTCTGCTGCATTAAGTTACTGAACTGGGAAAAATGTGTTGATTCTGTCAACATGAGAAAGATGATGATTTAAAGGATATTTTTGAATAAAATAATGGAAATAGCAGATGTGTTTTGCAAAGGCCATGCAAACAACACCTTCTTTATTACTGCTGTTTTGCCGTTAAACTTTTTGTTTCTGTATAACTATTTATACGTTAACTTTAAGTATGTAATAGATTTTTTTTTTCTATCTTTGTGAATCTATGTTGACCTTTTTTTTGATACAGTACATGTACTTTTCTATGTTACTCAAAATAATCCTGTTTGCACTTTGAGAGTGACATAAAACTGGAGTATATGTGAAAACATACTTGGCCCGTTCAGCGGATTCTGTTTCTTATAAACAATTCCCTTAATGAGTAACTGGTAGACCCAGTATCACACCACTGGGATTCTTGCATGGAATTTAAAAAACGTCTACTTGAACCATCCCTTATTCTACAAGTCTTGTCTTGAACAATTGAGAGGAAGGGCAGCAGTGGTGGCATAGCAAGGTTGGGAATGAGTGAAGTGAAGGAGCAGTGAGAACCAAGCAGTGTTTCAGAGAGAATGTATTTATTCATAATTTCCAAACACTTTCAGTGCCATTGTGTTCTATTGCACATGTCAACATATCTGCACAACCCTGCTTTGGCCCCTTATAAAGAGAAAGGCTAACAACAATATAACCAGTTGGCGATGTTTATTTTGAGTGTCTACCTGCTCAATGGGGGTAACACACTAGTGCCCCAAGTGTTGCCAGAATGAACCAGGCCAAGATAAATAAGAAAGTACAGACAGATGGCAGGGCCTGTGCAGATACAGACACAGCCACACACACATTAGTGGATCATGAGAGATGATCAAGAGGGATTATTTTTGTTATAAATCTATTAAAGAAAATGAAAATCATACTTCGTCTGCCTTTTTAAAGTAACTTGAAATGCTTTTGATGAATTTAATTATCGAATCAAGTAGGAAACATAAATAACACACATGTAAAAAGAAGAATTGAGAGGCCAACGCCTTATAAAGTAAAACCTCCCCCAACTGAAATATCTGAAACTTTATCATCTTATTTTCTCACAGCTGCTTTGTCTACTTCAGATCATTTCAGTATAAGTGATGGTAACACTTCATAATTTTCTTAGTTGTTTACTTATTTCGTCGTTTTCTATCTTCTCTGCAGGATTGTGACTCCTGTTAGCAAGCTGATCTTCCGTGTTTGGAGTCATCAAACACTTAAAGCAGACATCCTGTTGGGAATGGCCACACTGGAGATCAATGAGACTCTAAAGGCTAACGACTTGAAATGTGAGTTCATCCTACTTTCTTTCAACTTGGTGGTAATCCACTATTTTAAGATGACAGGCAAAAAAATGTATTAAATCCCAAACTTACTTTTCCATTGAACGGCATTTGAAACTATGGACTTGTAAAGTTCAAGGCTAATCGGTAAGCTTTCTTTACACTGTCTTTGGATTAAAATTAGCACCACTATGACCTTGATGACAAATAACCTTCACACACATCTGCACTGCTGTTTTCCATTTGAACTCTGAAGTTCATATTTTCATGCTCTACGAGTTGATTCCCACAAACTAATGAAAGGTATTCAGAAGACAGCTTATTTATTTACAACAAATATAAAAAGTTGAATCCCTTGTGATCTTCTGCTCATTATTCTCTTTCTGTGTCTTTGCCTGTAGGCAGAATATGATGCTTTGCAGATGTTGAACACACAGCAGACACTGGACACACTTTCTTTTCATGAATACATATCTGCCTGTGTTTGTTATGAGAATGTTTTATTGGGCTTTAATAAGCCTAAACATTAAAAAGCGCTGTTCTTGTTTTGTTTTTCTCCTTCTGGGACACATGCCTCACCTAAGTGTATGACCTTCTGCTTGCCCGTAGTATGCTTTTTTCAGCCTAATACAATGCCTCCCCTCATCCCCTGGTCAGCAACAGTAAAGCACCATGTGACATGAAATGTTCTATGCAGCTGCTCTCTAAACTTTGCACGCCACTCTTGAGATCATGGTGGTTTTTACACCTCATGTGACTGAGCTGATAGAGTGACTGACACAGACATCTCCAGGGCCCCAACTCCTACAAGCTGGGCTAAAAACTGCACCCAACAAACTTGAGATAGAGGTTATTTTGAATGACTAGAAAGGGGGGGGGGGGGGAATGTTGTTTAATTTAATGTCAGAATTTTCATTGTTAAATGTAAGTACCTTAAGTGTAAATCAAACTTCCCCAGTGCAGCTTTAGAATCATCTGTTTTCAATTTGATGTGATGGTTACATGTAGCTGTTTTTTTTGTGATTAGTGGGATTTGTTGTCATTCAGCCTCGGTTAAATATTATCCTCTGTGTCCTCTTCAGTATCTGAGGTGGTGAAGACACTACAGCTGTGCTCTGACAGAGACGCCCAGGATATTGTAGGTGACCTATCGGTCTGTCTCGACGGCATGCAGGTAGACCCGGAAACCTTCGCAACGGCTGAGAGAGAACAGGGTAAGAAACAATACAGTACCCCAATACAAGGTCAACCACAGCATCAGTGTGAGAGACTAAATGATGGACACATGTACTGAATCCAACTCTCAAATGTTGGAGTTTGTAATCAGTGTTTTCTTAGAGCCGGACAGATACTTCTGTTTTTTTTGATTGATTAATTGGATTTTTGTCAAAGTCTGAAATTTGCATCACAGCAGACTGGTTTAAATATAGAAATAAAAGACACGACAACACAACATTGTCAACATTTGACAACATTTCAAACACCAAACAAATATTCAGAGGCCTTCAACATACTTTAGATTTGGTAATCAGCTCCATCCTAAACTTTAGAGTTGACTAATGTACAAAAGAGTGCTTCAGTCTGACCTTATTAAAACACATGATGCCGCATCTCAGGTTTGATGGTAATACTGCATATTCACTGTTCAGAGTGTGGTAGGGGTCCCAGACATTGTTGTTAGCCAGCTTTATCATGTATTTATTGTGGGCTGGTTTACAGAGTCCTGCAGTGGTTGGCATTCAAACAATTCAGGTTTTAAAGAAGTGGATGGACGCATTTAAGACTATTTGAATGACTGATCAGTACTGATGTATACATATTGAAATTAATGTAAAAGTCAGCTTTTGTAAGAGAGGTCAAAATATGTTAAATATGCAGCAACATCCAATATTATTTTCAAAGTTGATTTCACTGTCCTCCTTTTCTCTGTCTTCTAGCTTCTGTTCCCAACGGGAATGCCAGACAAAATGGAGACACTGGCAACAGGTTTAGTAAACTTTTCTTTATAGGCCTACACATGCCTCTTTGTTTAACTCTTTTGTTATGGATTTGATAAGCCAACATTTTTGTGTTTTCTTGCATACCTGTAGATGAACTAAGGTAAATGTTTTTATCCCCAGGTCAAGCAGAGACACTTCCCCCTCTAGTGACTCAGAGGAGTGGGTGATTGTACCCAACGGTCATGCTGTAAATGGTAAGGGTTCACCTTCCCGATCTCCAGGGGGCTCCAGCGCCTCGCGTCCTCCCAGACCAGCTCGACCTCCTCCGGCTACTCCTCGCAGACCTGCAGCCTCACCAAGTAGGAAAAGCACAAGAGTGACATCAAGGGCGTTACAATATGACATTCGTTTACATACTACATACCTTACATGTGTTGGAGAACTCTGCAGATTTAAATGTTTTCTAATCCCCGTCTTTCTAACCTCTCCTCTCTCTCCAGCCTCTTCTAGCAGTTCCTCTCCAAGTGAGCTTAGTGAAGGTCCAGCTTCAGATGGCTCCTCTCAGGCGTCGGCTAGTGGATGTTCAAATCAGCAGGATGATTCAGGTGCAGGAGGAGCAGCAGCTACTGCAGGTTCTTCACAGGCAGCAAGTGGTCCAAAACCACCAGAGACCTCCACCACAGCAGCCCTGGCCACAACCCCCAGAATCACACCAATGAGCAATGGCCCCTTACCACCAGGGTAAGGAGCAAGGCACTATACTTTGTTTTGCATGTTATGTTTATTAGGCATATTGGCCTGCAGCTTTGGTAAAAATGTGTTTATTGTGTAGAAAACATTTGCTCTTCATCTCAGTCCTGTTTTTCTTTGCTTTTGCTTCGCTCACTCATCTGTATCATCATATCGTTGCTTTAGGTGGGAGCAGAGAGTGGACCAAAACGGACGTGTGTACTATGTGGATCATATTGAGAAAAGGACAACCTGGGACAGGCCTGAGCCCCTTCCTACAGGGTACCGAATCCCTTCATCTTTTACATTATTTAAGTCACCATGCTTCTTGCCCTGCTCTGAAAGAATGTGCAATTATAATACCATTAAAAATATACCTCGGACCACCACTTCAACAGAGGAGCTGCACTCTTTCCTTCATGATGTTTTGTTCTTAAATTTGATGGCAATGATGTGTATAAGTACAAGAACAAATTTTAACATCAAAGCACTGCCTTCTCTTTTCTCGCCCCTTTTCTACAGGTGGGAGCGAAGGGTGGACCCCATGGGAAGGGTGTACTATGTCGACCACATAACCAGGACTACGACATGGCAACGCCCCACGCAGGAGTCTGTGCGTAACTATGAGGAGTGGCAAAACCAGCGTAGCCAGCTGCAGGGAGCCATGCAGCAGTTCAACCAGAGATTCATATATGGGGTAAGAGCAGTCTCTGCTGTAGCTGTGACAATCACTGCATTTGTAGTGCATTTCTTCTTTTTCTTTTTTTTTTTTACTTAAATTCCCATCCCAACACTATTCAGCCAATAACAATACTTCCCTTTGAATGACTTTGAATGACAATGACTTGAGTTGAATGACTCTTATCACAAATATATCTATGATTGAATAAGGAATGTCCACATGAAGGATTCTTCTACAGCAAATGAAGCATTTTTCATTCTTTACTAACTCTTACTCTTTATGAACAAGTTACATCTATGCTGCCTTTTGATGATGGTTATCTATGGATTACATGTTTTGAGTCAGAACAGAGATAAAAATGATATCTGTATGTTTACAATTGCCTCATGATCATTTTAAACTTTACTAGAGATTTGTGCTTCAACAAGTTGTACACAAAGGCAGTGCTTAAAACTCAATCAATATTTGTCCCTCTCTCTCTCTCTCTCTCTCTTCCTCAGCTCCAGGACCAGTTGGCGGCCACAGCTAATAAAGAGTTTGACCCGCTGGGACCTTTACCTCACGGCTGGGGTAAATATAATTTACTGATACTATAGAAAAACACTTTCAATTTGTAATCTCGGACTATGACTTTGATTTCAGTTTTAATGCATGAAATGAAATGGACTCTTTTTCTTTCTCAATGTCAGAGAAGAGAACAGACACAAATGGCAGAGTATATTTTGTTCATCATTCGACTCGGACAACACAGTGGGAAGACCCCAGGACGCAAGGGTGAGTGTGTGCCTGGTTATCTCTATTAAGAATAAAGGACTCTTACAGAATTGGTTGTAATTACATTTGAAGGTCTGTAAGAGGCGCTAACGTGTAAGCATCCTGCTCAGCTCCAGGTTTACTAAAACCTTTCAGTATAGAATAGAGCGAGAGACGTTTAGCCCTCCTTATGTGCTTAAACAGGCTTTTCTATTTTCTTGTATTAATAATTGATTCCTCTCTACTCATGAACTCTATGAGTATGAGTAACCTACAGTTGGATAATGACAGGACACATACATGTTAACAATGGAGAGGAAGTGAATTTAGAGAAAGTAGGAAGTGTAATGTAACTCAAATCCAAATGATTGATAGGTTAAACTCTGTGTGCTATGAATCATAAATAAACTGCTTATGATGAGGAAGTTGTGTGTGCACCTGATCATCTGATGAAACTGTTACTTTCACTAGTTAATGTCAGGAGTCAGTGTGAAGGACATTCACTTCTTAACCCATAAAATTCATATGAATGAGATGGCACATTTCTATAAAACAAGAGATAAAACAATTTAAAAAAAATAAAATACCTTGAACATTTCCATCAGCCTTTCAGGAGCAATATGTAGGATATCTACTGAATTAAATCATAACATGACCTTACTATATCATCAGACATTAAGGCAACATGATAAGTGCTGGCTTCTCTAAAAACAATGCAGAAGCCAGTATGTCCTCCTCCTATGTTTCAATTCCTGTCTGCAATGGTCTGTTTGTTCTGACCACAGAAGTAAGCAGTTTTAAGGGAAACTCCACACGGCTGTTACGGACGCCCCTCGGTTTGCAAGGCAAACAGCAAACCAACAGGTGTTACAGCGATGGAAGCTGGCAAGCAAACTGGTTCAGATATAACTGATTCTACCCGACCTTAAAAGCATTACCTCAGCATTAGAGAGGTTAGAACCCAGAAATGTTTACAGACTGACACAGAAGTGATTAAACACTGAAAAAGTGAAGCTTCTCTGCGACATGGCAACACGCATGCACATTGATTCTATGGAGGAGGGGCAGGGGGGAAACAGCGCTCTCAAATGTTTTGAATTTGGACCTCAGTAACATTTGTTGCAGTTACATATTGCTCCTATGAGATATTTCTAATGTCAGAAAATATACTCTCAGATCCGCCAGTCTTGTATTAATCTGAGCGATGCAGAAGTATAGTGTGCTGTTTTATTAAGATCATTTATGCTCCTTATACTCTCCTAAGTCTTTTGTAAATGAAGTCCATAATTTTCATTTTTTATTTTGTTAACCTGTTTGCTTTCTGTTCATTTGGATTTCCTTTGCTCAGGCTGTTAAATGACAAGCCCCTGCCAGAGGGTTGGGAGATGAGGTTCACTGTGGACGGTATTCCATATTTTGTAGACCACAACAGGCGAACCACAACCTACATTGATCCTCGCACAGGGAAATCTTCACTGTGAGTTCTTGTTTAAAATGTCAATGTTTCTGTGTTTAAATGTAACTCCTCTCAACCGGAGAGCCATGACTTTACGTCGTCCATCTTTTTTGTAAAACTGAAACTTGGTCACTAATTTCATTTAACTAATGAATGTGTACTCTGTAGAGTCATCAAGTTCACACATTAACTAAATGTGCTTGTTGCATGAATGGACATTGAGCATTATTTCCTTTTTTGTCTTTTCCACAGTGAGAACGGGCCTCAGATTACGTATGTCAGGGACTTTAAAGCCAAAGTGCAATACTTCAGGTTCTGGTGTCAGGTATGTTATAAACTCTACAAGGTGATGTGTCGGACCTTTCTTTATCATAAGCTGCCTCAATGTGGGCACTCATGTCTCAAGTACTTTAATGTTGAAAAATAAAAGTGTTAACTACACTACAAAGTATTCCACTTGATTCACATTTAAATAATGTTTGTTTTTCTCCCTCTCAGCAATTGTCGATGCCTCAGCACATTAAGATCAACGTCTCCAGGAAAACCTTGTTTGAGGACTCATTCCAACAGGTTATTATTATCATTAATCATTAATAATATCATTGTCTTCATTGTTGTTAGTGTTTGGGGTGTGTGACTGTTCTAATAATTATTTCTGCATTCAAAGATCATGAGCTTCCACCCTCAAGATCTGCGGCGGAGACTGTGGATAATATTCCCTGGGGAGGAAGGCTTGGACTATGGAGGTGTGGCCAGGTAATTTCAAATGATTTAATTTTGCACATTTGCATGTTATTGCAGACGTACAGTAGGTATGAGGTGTGTTTAGTTCTTATTTGATGTTTTTTTTTATTTATTTTTTTTACGACGCCTCAAAAAACACAAAACCTGTTTCTCAACTGGAATGATTACTTTTTATTCATTGTTCTTTTAATGTCTCTTTGTGATTCAATTTCCAGAGAATGGTTCTTCTTGCTCTCCCATGAAGTGCTCAACCCCATGTACTGCTTGTTCGAGTACGCTGGCAAGGACAACTATTGTCTGCAGATCAACCCAGCCTCCTACATCAACCCTGATCACCTCAAGTACTTCAAGTTCATAGGACGCTTCATTGCCATGGTATCTGAATCATTTGACAGCACTATTACTTACTGTGGCGTCAGTTATTTGGAATAAAGGCGATGGCGTGACTTCCTTTGTTAACAGGATGAATCATGTGTGTGTTGCAAACTGCACAAAGTTTATCACGTGCAAATCTTACAATATCGCGTTCAGTCGTCTTTATAATCTAAAACTCAGGATCAGGTCTCCAATAAAAAATTTAAAAAATCCTTATTTTACTTGTAGGTTCATAGAAAATCCTATAACCGTAGCTGTTGAGGCGGTTTATTCTCTAAACATTGTGAATCATCTTGTAGTTTTACATGTTGTCTGTTCTGCTGATAGATGGCTGTGGTTTTAACACATTTGTTCAGCCTGACTCCATATTTGTCTTTGTCCTTCTAGGCCTTGTTTCATGGCAAATTCATCGACACTGGATTCTCCCTCCCCTTCTACAAACGTATCCTAAACAAACCTCTGGCTCTCAAAGACCTCGAGTCCATAGATCCAGAGTTTTACAACTCCCTCATCTGGATCAAGTAGGTTTGATGATACAAACTCTAATGTATGAAGTAGTAGTGGGCGAAGCTTAAGGACAGGGTCACTCACTGATTGGTTGGAAAGCGTAGATATGCCAAATAGAAAGGCAAGAAATTGATTTACTGTATTTCTGTTTTTTTTTTGTTTTTTTAAGAGTATTTGTTGTTTAAAAACAGCAAAAAAGGAGTGCACTCGACAATAAATAAAGTTTCAGCTGAACGAGCGTAACAAGACTAAAAAAGAGACGCTGATGAATGCCTAGTGCTGAAACGCGTCCGTTGTTTTGTACGCCGCTCTTACCCAGATAAAGGAAACTTGAAGGACATTTAGTGTGCTGACTTTTCTGTCTCTTTTTTTAGTATTTCCTGTTTGCCAATGCAAATTACTTGGCACAATAAGCATGCTTAATTCTGCTGACAAATAAATGAAACCATGGACAAAGGTTGAAAGAAATGTAAAAGACAAGAGTGAATCTTTTTGAGAGTTAATCACTTTTTCTCTTTATCTAATCACCAACCTGTGTGGTACGTAACAATTGATTGATATGCTAAATAAATATGGGGAACAACCTGTGCAGTGCCCTAATGTTCCACTATCTTTCTTTTAACCATGCATAATGGTGATAATGACTTTCTGGCTTTCTGCAGGGATAATAACATAGAAGAGTGTGGGTTGGAGATGTTCTTCTCAGTTGACAAGGAGATTCTCGGGGAGGTCACCACCCACGAGCTGAAACCAGACGGCGGGAACCTCCAAGTGACTGAAGAAAATAAAGAGGAATACATCAGGTACGGCTGAAATCTCTGCTGCTTGTCATCCAGCATCTGTCTTAAACAACCACTGCTACATTCCTGTTTATCTCTGCATGACACAGTGATATTCTGGCCCAGGCCACTTGGCTAATAAGAAATCGATATTTTCCTTTATACAGACTCTGACAACATTAAAATAGTTTCCCCAGTTCCTCAATTTTTGAGCAGGAGAGGCAGGGCATTTAAAGGAGAATAAATGCATTTACTTCAAATTTGACAATTTAATGCTTCTACAAGTACATTTCAGTCAGTATTTTCATTAATTTCATTTCATTTAATATCTTTGTGTGCAGATTGGTGGCAGAGTGGAGGCTCTCCAGAGGTGTGGAGGAGCAGACTCAAGCATTCTTTGAAGGCTTCAATGAAGTTTTGCCCCAGCAATACCTTCAGTACTTTGATGCTAAGGAGTTAGAGGTACCGAATCAATGAAACATATTCTGTACAAGTTTTACAATTACATGAATCTTTTATACTTGGATGCAGTGTTAGTTCTTCCAAAAGGTCTGGATTGGTCAGGGCAGATTTGTTTTGTTTTTTTATACAAAATAAAATATATTGTCCCCTCTGTTGCCTGTAGGTGATGCTGTGTGGGATGCAGGAGATTGACCTGGTGGACTGGCAGAGAAACACGATCTACAGGCATTATGCCCGAAGTAGCAAACAGATCCTCTGGTTCTGGCAGGTCGGTTAAATACAGCTGCAGATCTCAGACTGTCCTGTTAGTCAAACTGTGGGAAAAAAACACAATTTCTAATCTATCACTACTCCCCCTGCTGTATTTGTCATGGTGTATTAATCCAGCTCTATAGTTTGTGTTAAGTGTCATGATTACATTTTTATTGGAGCTTGTGTCCTTACTTTATTGGTTAGTGCTGATGCTTCAGAGACAGAGTGTAAACACTTTTGTAGTGCAAAAAAAGAGATGTGTGAATTTGAGAATACTTCACATTATTAAATCAGTTTGCTAAGTCCTTCTAACAGGGTCTTCTTTTGACAGTTTGCGAAGGAGATGGACAACGAGAAGAGGATGAGACTGCTGCAGTTTGTCACAGGGACTTGTCGTCTTCCTGTGGGTGGCTTCGCTGACCTGATGGGTACGAGAAACAGACGCAACACTTGCACTGTAATCCACGTATGAAATAACTTTGAGATGAAATTGTCTTTATGCTTCCTATTGGTTCATACAGGAAGCAACGGCCCCCAAAAATTCTGCATCGAGAAAGTGGGAAAAGAGAACTGGCTTCCACGAAGCCACACATGGTAAGACCAGTTTTTGTAACCCTGCTCTCATGGAAGTCTCAGGCCTCAGGTATTTGACCAGATGGCAGGTCCCAATTCAAGCAGGATTTAACTTTCATTACCAAACCCTGTTAGTCATTTCTTATTTAACCAGTCACCAGCCTTTCTTTATTGTTAGTCTTTATTTGGCCTTTGACGTTATGTAATACGGTGTGGGAAAACATTGTTATTGTTGATTAAGTAATGCAGATTACAAAGTGTTTATACAGCAGATTAATTCATGCAGCAGCATATAGAAAAAGTGCAGCAGTTTGATACGGCTTCGACCGCAGTAAAACACTTTCATATAAAACATCATTTTTTATAAAAACAATCTCTGCCTAGATGATCATTTTTCAACCCTTTTAAGAATATTCTCCATCCATGCTACACACCTGGAGAAATGTATGACATAACCCTTTACATTACCATTCAGTCACACAGAACATGCTCATTCTCGTCGAAGCTCGAAGCACTTTGTGTTGCCTGCATGTTCTTAGTTTCAGTAAACACTAGGAACAAAGCAGCAGAGGTTTTAAATAAGACAAGCATTTCTTTATGTGAACAAATTACAGGTTGTTGCTGCAGGTTACCACATGTGTATATTATGTTGTGCTTCATAACACCCTATCAGGAATAAAACATGTGAAACAGAAGGAGAGCGACCGAAGAAGGTGTTTTGAAAAATGTCTGTTTTGTGACCGAAACTTTTATAATGCATGTGGATGAGATGCCAGAGCATCATGGACAATATTCATTTGTTATACTGTGTGTATATATATATATGTATATATATATATGGGCACAATTACACATTTAAAGAAAGAATGTACAACTTTTTGATCCAGTAGATTTTGCTCTTGAGCACCAGCATGAGACCAAAACAAACTGCTCTTTGGCGACACCTCCGCTATTGTGAAGCCTCCGCTCTCCTCCAGCTACACACCTCCAACCCCTCTCCACTCACGTTCGCACGAAGGAGTTATCAGAATGCATCATAATTAAGCACCATTAAGGGCAAGCAGTGCTCCAGCTGCAATCACCCGTGGTCTGCGTTGTTGTTAGCAAGCTAATGTTAGCACACTTTAGTTAACTCAAAGCTTTACATTGACACAGAATGACCGTGATCTAAGCACACTTACATGACATCCAAATAAGCAGTGAGTAGGATATGTTATTCTTCTTTTCTCTAGTCCTTGACTAAAACAGATTATATATACGCAAGCCCGTCCTGTCCATGTAAACATGTAATGTGTAAACACGGAGCTGACAACAACACAGCTGGCGGGACTCGAACTTCTCACTCATTGTAGAAAGTCTTGACTCAGAGAGACATTAAAAGAGGATATACTTGATTTCTTGCACATTCTTCCTTGAAGTCAGAATTTTGTATATTTCACTAATCAAGAACCAAAGTGTTAGAATAAATAAGCTCAACTTGAAGTAGTTAGTTTATCTTTCTATCAAGGGATTCAATTTAAAAATGTCCCACATTACACATAAAATCAAATCTATTCTACTTTGAAGGGTCACCTAGTTTCTTCTTTTTCCTCCTTGCAGCTTTAATCGTTTGGACCTCCCTCCTTACAAGAGCTATGAGCAGCTGAAGGAGAAGCTCATGTTCGCCATTGAGGAGACAGAAGGTTTTGGGCAGGAGTAACAGAACTCAAGCAGGAGCTGCAGGATGGGATGGAGGAGCGATATCCATTTCACACTAAAGCACCTTTCACCAGATTTTCCTTGCAGCCAGGAGCTGCTTATAAGCTGGTAGATGGACGTACACTGTCAAAAACAGTTACAACTTTTCCTAAGCTGTTTCGTTATAAATTCATTTATTCCACAAAGACCCGTGAATCCTCCTCATCCTGTTTCACTCCTCACATGTGTGACCAGTCCCCACCCTCATTACTCAGCCCTGCTAAGCCCACTATCAGGCTTTGGAGGCCAAAGGGGACGCCTTTCTCACCCTGTCGTGTCTGCACTCGCTGTACATTGCATAAGTGCAGTTTCTACACGTGAATCTGTGCAGTAGTAACTTCTTAGGAACTGCCTTGTCGGGTCTTTGCACTAGAATGATTATTTCAGAAGAGAACACAGATTTGTGCATTTTAAGAAAAAATTTAAAAGGTTCATATGTTCAGCTACAACTTGGCACAAATATGTTGTTGGGGTCAGACTCAACTTTAGTTTTCCTTGGTTTTAAGAATAGACGATTTTCTTTTTCCTTTTTTCAAACAGATGACTGACTCGTGTAGCACATATATAGTTTCTTTAATAACTTTGATAAATATGATCATTCTAATTAAATATATTCTTATTTTGACAGGTTGATTTCTTAATTTTATAATGAGTTGACAATGTTGAACTTTGCACATAATGAAGCGAGCGGTTAGACGGATGTGATTGTTCTTAAGAGAGGTTGTATTTTTTATGTGCAATAGTTTTGTAGAAAACATTTTTGCCTATGATAGAGCCGAAACAGTGATTTGTTTGATCATTTTTGTAATGTCATTGGTTATGTCATTGATTGAGCATTTACTAATTATTTAAAATTCTAAACGTTGTGCTTTTAAAAGTGTATAAAAATGCAACTGGTCTGGTTTTGATTCGACGAACTTTGCCTTCTCAAAAAAGGTCTATGCTGTTCTAAATGTCAGCCTGATGGGACATGGATGGATTTATGGCTTGTTACTAATGAAGTGGGAGCATCAGGAAGTGTTATGTAATCGAGAGAGAAAAGAAATGATGTGTTGAAAAACAATTGGCTGTTCCCACTGAATGGTAGCCATTTCTAGATGACAAGGAGTTAGTATTATGCTAGATCAATTCTGAAGATATAGAATCCTAACTGTTAATGATGTGTTAAGTTACTAATGAAGTTTGTGTAAATACTCTTTAAAAAGTAGGACCTGTGTTTCATATCCATATTCACTTAGTTCATCAAAACAGTGGACCCCTTTTAATTTTATAGTAAGGATTTCAATTCATGTTATAGAAAATGACCCTAGTTTTATAGGGTGATAGGTTTCTGGATTTGTACAGTACTTGTGAATCTCTCCCCCCCCCCCCTCCAGAAATAGCTGTACTCACATTATCTCTTAAGCTTCATTTAAATATCAGGTAGAGTATGACTTCAAGAAAAACACAAGGGGACCTATCTACCAAAGTCAACAAACGGAAATACTTTTAATGAGTAGTAGCTGTCCAGGTGTTGAGCCCTTTAGTCTGAGGTTCGGCAATGTGGTGTAAATTATGTGGTATATTTTCAATGTGCATCTGAGGTCATTGAAAACTGCAATTTTAAATTACGTTTGAGCGAGTTCCCTTTATTGAATTTCAATGCCAGTTCGACATTAAACAAAAATACTGGTTTGTCTCCTCAATGGTCCGAGCTCCACGTTGAGGCGATGGTGTGTTTACTCTCAGTAAATACCAGTTACTGCTTATTTTATGAACAGATCAGATGTTTCACAATCCTCCACATTTTCCTGTACTCACAGTAATTCAATACACACACATACTAGTGAAAAGATCATTGTAAGATTTTAGAAAAAGAAACCCTGTTTATATGTAAACAGATACAAACTTGTAGTATAGCACCTCTACACTCCAAACGTGTTGAATAAACCACTTCACTGTTTTAATCACTGATGTGTTCCAGATCATGGAGCAATTAAAATGTATAGAAATATGCAAAATGGTGTTTGTTTTCTTGTATTGATTGAATTGTAAATCATGTTGATAGTGTTATCACTGGTTTTTTTTTGAGGCTCTAACTTTTTTAACCAGGCAAAGTCAGTGGTTGAAGACTATTTATTTGGAGGATGGGTTTCATGTAACAAACAATGGACAGGATTGATTGAGGAAAAAGACAACTACAATAAAATGATTAAGACACTGGGCTCCTGCAGAAAACCTGAGAGTTGTTAATTCATTACCACTGCAAGTTTATTTAACACTTTTTACAATTTACAGCACATCATTTGTTCTGTTTGATTATTTCTTCTAGATATACAAAAGGCAAAGACGTTTTGCAGATCGTTCTCTTATATATATATATATATATATATATATATATATATATAAACAGGTAAATATATATATAAACAGGTAAATATATTGTTTGGGCAGGTAAGTCTGTGGAAATTGAAATTTGATTTACTTTTAATCATAATTGAAAGAAGGGATTGCTGACAGATCGCGATGATAGCCCCTACAACACTACAGGGAAATATATATATTTTTACATTACAATAAAGATTGTATTTAAAAAATGGTCAGATATGTTAAACGTATGATACTGTTTATAACCAATGACTGATTTTGAACATTTTTACATGACATCAGAATCAGAAATACTTTATCAATCCCGGGGGGGTAAATTCGGCCATTACAGTTGCTCTAACACACAAGAAGTAGAAATATAGTAATTTACAATCGTGAAATAAATAAAATAAGGAATGTAAATAAGATATAAAGAAATAACTACAAGACATAGTGAGGACAATAAGGAATATATACAAAGTTCAGTATCAACAGGGTGATATTTCAAGGCTATTGCTCAGTTTGCTTCAGTACAATAGTTTCACATGTTATTAAATCTTTCTTAACTCTCTCTATGAGACATAATGTCATACACCCTCCCGCCTTGATGTAAAAGTCAATAGACAGGCCTGCTGTTTATGACTCATGTAATATCTTCATATTTACAGCTTATGCGTAATACATCCATAATTACGCATCAAATTCTGGCATGTTAGAGCACAGCAAATGATACAAAAGTAACAAAAGATTCGCCCAGTTTCGTCCTAACAACATTTTTTATTTTGCATACGAATGAAACACAACTCTTAAAAGCTTAATTAAAAAAAAAAAAAAAAAAAGTCAAGTTTTCTGTGCACCGCAGTGAAATTACATAGGAACCTGAGTTACAATGTAGCACTACGGAGAGGTTTGGCTGTGACACACGATACTGGCGTGCGTTTGCGACATTATTTCATATCCTGTCAGTTCTATTGAAAGTCATGGCAGGTCCCGATCTAATAAAAACTCTACTGTATACTGTAAATAATCTACTACAGCAGGAGAAGTATAAAGCGGCACTGGCAGTATTGAAGGGATTCAGAAATGGCGCGGTGTGAGTTAAAATATTCTTTTATAAAGTGTATCTAGGTAGGTAAACTACGACAGGGCCTAATATAACTTTTACTTATCAGCTCTAAGTTAGTTTTTACAGTGGTGGTTACCTCTAGCTGCAAGGAGTCACTGAGTTTACTTTATTCATGCCAAATATTGATGCTGGCAGAAGGTCTGGAAACCACGGTGGATGTTTGACCCTGTGTTGTAGCCAGCTGTGTTTCCAGGCAGCTTTAACATTACTGTGTTTTTATTTCTCAGATATGGGGCAAAAATCAGAGCACCACATGCCCTCGTCATGACATTTCTATTCAGAAGTGGCAGGTAAGAGCTGGGCCTTTATTTCAGTTTTTAAGAGACAGCACCATGCTATGACAACACACCCCCGTGCCTTTGTTATCTGAACATGTTTTTTTTTTTTTTATCTTGTTTCATAGTTTGAAGGACAAGCTCAAAGCCATTTTGAAGGCTACATACACCCACTCCCGCAACCTGGCTTACTTTGTGTTCACGTACAAAGGGCTGCAAGCCTTGCAGGAGAAGGTCCAGGGAAAGACTTTGCAGTCTCACTCCTTTCTGGCAGCCTGTATCGGAGGATGGTTGGTTTTTGGAGACAACAACAACATCAATAGTCAGGTACGAGGAGCCTGTTGTTCAAAAGTTCCATGTAGTAATGATGGCTCTTGTCTTCTCAACAAGAGAATGCTCAGTAAAATGTCTTAATATAAACTCTCTTTCCCTCCTCCAGATCAACATGTACCTGCTGTCTCGAATCCTGTTCGCCTTGTCTCGCCTGGCTGTAGAGAAAGGTCTCATCCCCCAGCCTAAACACGACCCTTTCCCACTCTTTGCCACGTTGGTGTGGGGCATCGTCTTGTGGCTGTTTGAATATTACCCGCACACCCTCCAGCCGTCTCTGCAGTCCTCAATGAACTACCTCTACCATGACAGCAATGTGTGGCACGACATCTCGGACTTCCTTGTTTATAATAAGCCAAGGACTGCCGCTCAGGAATGAAGCTTTTGTTCTTTTCTGTATGGACCAGCTCTCCACAACACAATAATGCATCATTTTTAATTATTCCAATATTGATTGTTGCCTTTTGTAATTATTGCTACTAGAATGAAGTTTCAATTGTATTTGTTAAATGTTTAATATATTGTTTGTTCAGGAGCACACTACTAAGTGGTCTGAGCTTACAGCTGTAAAAAGCAGTGCCTGTGTCCAGTATGATTCCTGTTGATCTTTGAGTGATTGTGACATTGTCTGATTTAAATTCCAGGAGTATGTTACCATAAGCAACTAACAGAAAAAATAACAATGTATCCACATTAAGCCCAAATGCTGTTACCTATTGTGAACCTGCTGTTACAGAGACACAAAGATCAGTATCAGCACCATCATTGTCAACTGGTTAAAAACATTTGCAACTTCCTATAGGCTCCTTGTATGTCATTTAAAATGAATTAAAACTTAAACGACTGTTTAGAATAATGGCAGCTGTTTTATTTTTTATCAGAAACAGTGATGTTCAAATGTAGCACCTTTCTATCAAACAGAATAAAGATTATAAGAAGACCTTAATGAAATGTAGGAGTCCCAGTTCTGTTGAGCTTTCCTTTCATGTGTTTGTGACTAATAACGTAAGACTTTCCCTTAAAGGGATACATCACCCATTTGCATTAAGCTTTGTATCATTAGAAACCTGGTAGTATTTTTGAATGGTCGTGCATCCCGCCCTCATTTTCCCCCCGAGATGGGAAATCTTTGTATTTCTGAGTCTGAAAAGGAGCTTCCAGTGACGCAAAATGACGATTTTTGCGTCACTGGAAGCTGTTGCGGGGTGAAACTACAACGCTAGTTCCTCATATTTTTGACCACTGAAGTTACAGACCAATCACAGATCAGTGGGTGGGAACTCACGCCCAGAATCGAAACTTCACGTCCGCCATATTGCTTGGAAGCTATGCTAACAGGCTCTATGGCGAAAGCTGATAATGGCGAAAAAATATACATTTAGCGGCAAGACGGCTGCTGCCGACAGGCCGGTCTTGTGTTTTGGCTGCTGCCCGCTTTGGCTGCAGCAGCTGAGAAACAAAACCGGCCTGTCGGCAGCAACCGTCTCAGGGCTATATTGCTGGCCGCCTGCCTGTCCGCGGCTGTGAGGACGAGGAGCCGGGGCCGGCTCGAGCTGGGGCAGACTGGTAGTGTCGGTGCTCTCACTGTTTGCCTATGGACACAGACATAGAGTCTGTTTTCTGCCAGGAATTTCCAAAATGCTAATTCCTTCTGGATTCAATCTCAGAATCAGTTGTGTAAACGGCCTTATGTGTTGTAGTAAACATGTCTGTAAACATGACCTTAGTGGGAGTGGCCTGCGGTGCTGTGCATTCTGGGATTTGGTGTCTCTCATCCACGAGCCAAAAAGACACTTTCTACCTTTTCTCGGCCAAGAAGGCACCAACTTCAAAATGTATTTCACATTTCTACTACATATATGACCTAATGTCAATACAGATTAATGTTTCAATGGGTGAAGTATCCCTTTAAACCCCTGGAATCCTGCACCTGCACCTGCACAAGAAATACTGGATATACATGTTGGAAGTTTTTGTGAATTACTAATTTATGTTTGTTTAAATGCTACAGGTGTACCTTTATTATATAATACTAAATGAGGGATCAGGGAAAATCCTACTTCAGTCAGGCGTGTAAGGTTAATCATCCATTACATAATATCTATCCAAACTGAAAGATGCTACAACATTGTGTAAACATATACATATGTTATGTTATTTTAAAGTTCTCCCTGACACCGGTATGTAGTTTAAATTCTGATTTGGATTCTGCAATTTTAGTTTGTTGTTGAGTTTGTATTATCATCACTTCATCCCTCAACCTTGACCCTATGCTTTCCTCCCAGGACCCTTACCCTAAACCCTCCCCCATTCATCTCTTAACCCTTATGCACCCTTACGCTTACCATATATTTTACCAGTGTTTGGAGTAACGTGTCACCGAGAAATGGTTATCTTTGGCAAATTCTCTGACAAAATGTCTGAACAGAAATCCATGGCTGTGCATCCAATAATAGTATTTCAGACTGATATTAAACTGTCCATTGTGCCAACTGATTTTTGATCACTGCAACTAAAGTTTGGATTTGCATTTCTCAATCGGTCAGTCAGACATGTGATTGTTTAGGTGGTGACGTCAATTCGGTGCCATTTTGGAGGTTTTATCACAGTGGCAAAACACAACAGTGAGAGAGCGAGACAAACAATATTGGACAGTAAACGTATTCTATCGACCCACTTAATCGTCAAACTGGAGAAGAAGAAGCGTTGTGAGAAGATACCATACCGGGACAAGCTCAGCAATGATGCAAGGGGCCATTCTTTAAAATGTGTTGCAAAGTATGACATGCAATCCAGTGACATAGTGACACGAGACAGACTGCTTGATGTTCTAACCACTCCTGGTGTGACACAGTCGATGTTCCTTCTCCAAAAATGCGACCATCTGATATACACACCTGTTATTGGCATCTTCAGTTGCCCCACCCCTTGCAGTGATTAACTGGCTGTAGTAGGTTAGGTGAAGGGCGTGCTCACTGTGCTTTTTTCCTGCACGTTTTCACTAATGCGTAATTAAGTACCACATCTTGCCAAAAACGTGACAGTTTTTTTGCCTTGCAGGCTTAAGAGAGATTTGTATTCAACCAAAACAATGTCCAAACTATAAAATCTACCCTTAATTGAAGTGTTATGTCTCTGTCCATTTAAAAATCACTATCCATTATAACAACTAGATTCAGGAAGCATGTAAATGGAGAATAAAACAGGCCCAAGAATGGAGCCTTGGGGGACTTAACATGAGATAGTGGCTGGGGAGGATGTGAAATTACAAAGGCAGCCAGAAAACTTCTATTGGCCAGGTGAGACCAGAGTGGTTCCATTCTTCAGATAAGAAATTAAAATGTTGTGGTCCACTGCTCTGAAAGCAGCTATGATATCTAAAACTGATTCCCCAGAATCTACAATTAATAAAAGGTCATTTAAAACCTTTGAAAGTGCAGTTTCAGCGCTTTACAACCAGATGACAACACGTCAAGGATGCCATTTGTGTCTAAAAAAGTTTGAAGCTGAATATCTGAATTCAAGAGCTCCCTAAAAGGATTACACAGCTCCTATTAGTTATCACATCAATGATGCACAGCTTTGCACATGGACTACCAGACTCTAAAAATGACGTGTCTCAGAGCATCAACATCAATTACAGGGCGTGCTTGTCGTCCATTTTATTTGCATGTTTTAACCGACGCCACGTGAAGTATCACTTCAAGAAAGTGACTTGGTGACTAAAGACAAATTGTAATTTAAACGAAAACAAAGTTAGCCCATTATATACCCATTATTGTAGTGGTAGAACAGTACATGGTGTAAACATGAACTCCACAGTAAAAGTTTGTGAGCTTTTTAGATAAACATAAACCAGAAAAAGGTAATCGGGTTTACTTTTGCTAAAGATTAATGAGACTCATCCTGCTGGTTGCCATGTCTATGATGCACAACTTTGCACATGAGCTCTTTTTCCTTTATTATGGGAAAAATGATCGGTGTCTGCACACATCAACATCACATTCAGGGACATGAGCCAATGGGCGTGTTTTTGTGTTGTGTTGTGTTTTTGCTTGCATGTCTCAGCTCATACAGCTCATACAGTACTTTGCCAATAACTTGACCTATAATCTGAATCAATCATGCCTTTTTCTTTGGAAGACTTCTTTTATGATGCAAAACAGGAAACAGTCTTCATTCTCTGAAAATTAAATTCCATTAATTATTTACTCTGCTTTATTGAAACATCAATGACAACAGACCAAGTCAAAAAATCTGTTGAGAAAAAACAAGTTTGATGCCTGAATAAGAAGATTAGGACATTTAAAAAATTGAATTAGTTAATTGGAAGTCATTGCCAGTCAAACAAATGCCACTGATTGGTGAATAGAAAAAAATGAAAGTTAAAATCAAAACCCAGGAACTTAATAACTTAATTTCAAACTGAGTCGAAGGCAGTGGTGAACGTCTAACACGGTTGAGCTGAGTGTCAAACAAAAGCTTTTATCGCTTCCTGATTTCCTGCTACAGTTTTGCAACCAACTTGAATGATATCAAATTTTTACAAAATCAAAAGGGCAGATTTATGTTGCCATACTGATCCACTAATAGTGACACAAAAGAACAAAGAAAATCTTATAATATATGTTATATATAAAATATGAATATAATATATAAAATATTAAAGTGTTGCTGTCTAAAATAGTGAAATATACTCCTGCTTGTTCCTATATCAATTGTTATGAATTGGGGCTATACAAACTAAGATTGATTGATTGATTGATTGATTGATTGATTTATGATGCACATGTCCAGCATGTTCACTATGTTGCAAGAGTTTCCACTCACCAGATTAACGCAATCCTCTACAGTTTTTCTTCTGTTTGACTGGGTGAGTCTGATTACTCATGCAGAGCCAATTTTGCTCTTTACGCACGACACTGAACATCAGGAACAGAGGACAAAGAGGAGGGGTTTGTCCTGAGGTGGTGCGTGCTTTCAAGGCCTTGTCAACCATGGAGGAAAACCAGTTCAACTTTCATACCACCACCTGCTTTCAGAGGGTGGAGCAAAGGTTTAAATAGCTGGAGAGGACGACAGAAGGGACATTAAGACACAGCACAAAGAAACACTAACAGATGGAAGGTGAGCTCTTTTTTTATTTCTTCTTGTTTCGTCACTGAAACTCAATTTAGTTCTCCTTTATTTTCCAAAGATTTAGGTTTCCTATTCATTCGTTTTCTTCCTCCAGAAATGTGATTCATATTTACTTTTTCTTGCAGACTTACGTATTAAAAATGTCAACCTGGAAAAATCTGAGAACCTGGGGAAACACAGGACGGAGGACTTCAGCAACTCCAAAGCCCTGGTGGTGCGGAGAGGAGCCCCGTTCAGAATCAGCCTGCAGCTGGAGGGCCGACCCTTCAACTCTAAGACCGACTCCATTAGGATCAAAGTTATGCTAGGTAGTTAGTCCTTGTATAGAAAGCGTCAAGTTTTAAAAGCTAAAATTAAAATTGAAGTTCCTTTGCCTAACTGTCTTTCTGTTTCCTTCTCCTCAGGGCGGCTGTATGTGGTGATGCCCGTCACCTTCTCCAAAAAGGTTTCTTCCTCTCATTGGAAAGCCTACATGGACCCAGAGGGCCTGGACCTCACGAACCCCTCCATCTTCATCTCCTCTCCTGCCTCCGCCTCAGTGGGCTGCTACAGATTCCAGCTGTATGTGTTCATTAAGGGCAAACAGGGGAGACGTGCGTTCAGCAAATTCACCCTGCTCTGCAATCCCTGGTGTCGAGGTAAGGACGAGACCGTTTTTATTGCTTTGAGAGCTTCTTAAAGTTAATGTAAACATTTAGGTCAACATTTTTAGTGAGCTTGCCAATCAGAAATATACTCATGGATATGGTTTGTGTCGCTGAATGAGATCATGATGATGCTCTGCATTCAGTTATCACCTTTTATGGGAGTCTTTCTGCTACAGTAACAGTGGTGATGTGCTCTGTTTCTTTCTTAATGAGTCATACCTGTGATGTAAGGATTCATCAGAGCAAATGTCTTGCACCATCTCTCAAAAAAAAGGACAAAATAGAAACGCGTATGGCAGCTGAAGTCTTATAAATAAGTATTTATGTTTAATACAGGGAAGCGTATTTGTATGCAAACAAGTTGGATGAACTCAATGTTTGGTGTTTCTTGCAGAGGACTCTGTGTACATTCCCTTTGAGGACCAGAGAGAGGAGTACGTCCTGAACGACTCAGGGTTGCTGTTTATGGGGACGGCTAAGAACCTTGTATCGAGACCATGGTCCTTTGATCAGGTATGAAAATGTGAAAAAATGTACTCTTGCTTTATTCAATCTCTTTAATGTAATCATTGTAGAGCTGTTGTATAGAATGGTACGGAGCCCTGCAAGGCTCAGGTAAGAAACTAATAAAAAGCTATTTCCCACTGTTTACAAATCCATGTGCATGGTTTCTAATTTGTACCCACAGATTATAAATAATACTAGGAAACCACAGTTAGGAAAATGGGCCAACAGTTTGCAAATCTGTGCACACAGATCTGTTAACCATGGGAATGGCTTTTTTTTTTTTTTTTTTTTTTTTACCTGAGCCTTCGGGGGCCTCAGTTTTATTTCAATGTCAAAAGAGGTGCCCAGCCCACCTGGACTTACAAGACACTGAGAAACAAAACAGAAAAAAAACAGCATTATGAGAGACAAATGACTCATACATGAATCCATAAATATTCCTTGAACATCACGATTGTGAATTTATTTCTCTCCTCTCTTTCTTTCCCTCTTTCTAAAGTATGAGCCTGGTGTTCTGGAGGCGTGCCTGGATCTGCTCCAAGTCAGCCCTCAGCACCAAAGGAACAGAAGACAGGACAACCTGAACCGAAACAAGCCGGTCTACATCAGCCGGGTCGTGTCTGCCATGGTGAGGATGAGCACATTCAGAACAGAATCATAAAAAAAACACATCACACTGGTAAACAACAGCGGTATAAATCACTACCTCTCAGTGTTCAGTTTGGCCTGTGTTTTTGTTTACTCCACGTGGCAACATGAGCATCGCTGCTTATTAAAAACATGCTGTGGCTTGAAATGGACAGTTTGCTCTGCACGTTGAAAAGATTAAAACACGCCTTCTGTCAAAGTCTGAACACAGAGTACACAGTTACCTGATGGATCACTGTAATTGTTACAGTCTCACAGTGAAAAGAAGTAGCTATTAAGATGCCAGGGTGGATCAGAATCACCAGAGGGGATGTGTGAAGTGACACTGCCTGTTTTTTTATGATCTTATGTGAACTCAAAGATGACATTTTTCTTTTCTTTTTTTTAAATGCTCAGATCAACAGTGAAGACGATCGTGGTGTTCTCAAAGGAAAGTGGGCCGGTAACTTTAAAGATGGGGTGAATCCCTCCATGTGGACTGGGAGTGGGGACATCCTGAGACAGTGGGTTGAGTCGGGTTACAGCCCAGTCAAGTATGGACAGTGCTGGGTGTTTGCAGCTGTCATGTGCACAGGTGAATAAAAACATCATTATCAAACTTTTTTCATAAGACAGTATGAACAAAACACTCGTCACACACTGTACTTTTTGTACAATCTTCAAAAACCAGACCTTAACCTCAAGTATTACTTAATATGTTTTATCAGTTCTGATCACAGACGTGTTCATTCTTTCAAAGATGCAATGTTCAGATATCATTGTGACACCTCTGTGTCTGTCTTTTACATCTATCAGTCATGAGAGTTCTGGGTATTCCTTGCCGCGTCGTCACAAACTTCAACTCTGCTCACGACACAAATGACAACCTGGTGATTGAGGAGTTCTACTCTGAACAAGGGCAGAAGTTGAAGCTCAGCAAAGACAGCATCTGGTACGTGGTGATTGATATTTTCAATCCGTTTTTTGAAAGGGAATCATCAAATTTTCGCTTTTTAAATGCCCCCCTCGAAAACGTTTCAAGACATTGTCTTTTATCGTATCGTATTATCACATTTGATTTTCCTCCTATGTCTTATTTTGGTTTCTTCTCAACAGGAACTTCCATGTCTGGGTGGAGTGCTGGATGACCCGCCGGGATCTTGCACCAGGAATGGATGGATGGCAGGTTCTGGACCCGACCCCCCAGGAGAGGAGTGGAGGTGTGTGAGAAGAATCATCTCTCCTTTAGTCATCTCTGTGCTTGTTTTTTCTTTTCTTGCACAAACACGTCAATAAACTTCTTTTCTCTCTTTTGTCCCAGGAGTGTTCTGCTGCGGCCCGGCCCCTGTCAAAGCAATCAAAGATCGGTGTATAGACCTGCCATTTGACGTGCCGTTTGTGTACGCAGAAGTGAATGCCGACATCCACATGACCGTCCTGAGTGGGGATCGGGTGCTCGGATTCAGCAAAGACACAGAGAGGGTGGGGGCCTTTATCTGCACCAAGGCTATCGGCTACTCAAGACACCAGAACATCACAGGAGACTACAAACATGTCAAAAGTAGGAGCAAAAAAACAAACAGAGAACTCATCTGTAAATGTCAACACTTGGATTTAAAGTGGCATCATGTTTCTTTAGCTCATATTTGTCTTTCAATTTTCTCAATTTAGGTCCAACTTCAACACTTTCATCAAGAAGTTCCTCAAGTTCAGGCGACTCAACTTGCAGTAAAGGTAATTCTAATATCTGAATACATCTATTACACTCAGTTTCTGTTTGAAGACACTTTAAATCTCATTCAAATGTTTTTTTTTTTTTTAACAGGCATACTTGTATTCCTGAACCTGGAAAAAGCTCCTGTTGCGGGAGAGCCCGTCCGCTTCACGGTGAGAATCATCAACAAGACGAATGCCCTCAAAATGATGAAGGTTCATCTGAACGCCCAGGCTAAAGAGTACAACAACAGCCCCTTAGACACCTTCTGGGAAACCCACGGTGTCATTCAACTGGCCCCCATGGAAGGTAAATCCACTTTACACCTATCCCCCTGACCGAAATGTTCACTTTTAAATCACTGTTGTTGGTTACATATCAGTCCTTTTTTACTCCTTTTCCAGAAAAAGTTCTCCACCAGCAGATCCTCCCAGCCGAGTATGAGGACGTGGTGGGAGACGACCACGTAAACCTGGCTGTGGTCCTGGAGGACATGGGCAGCCACGAGCGAGTCCTGGCCTCAGAGGAGTTCAACATCGTCAGTCCACAGCTCAACATCCAGGTACTTTACAACACTAAACAGATTCTGAACATTACTCACTGATATGTTTATTGGCAAAGTCCCTTTTGTTTGGACTGGATTAATAAGACTTAAAGTATTAGATATTTGACTTTTTCTATTTGTGATGTAAGATTGAAGAGATATTCCCTTTCACCCAGCAGTAATATCAGTACCTGTTTATAAATACCAGATTTCTAAAATGACTCACAAAGCTGCGGGAAGATGTGATGGTGCAGCATCAATACGTTTTAGTGATAATGTAATTTCTTTGATGATTGTGTCATGCTTAAAATAGGAGACCAAACCTGGCTCACAATCGACGTCATATTTGATATTTGAATTTGTATTCATATATTTCAAGCACGATGAAAATAGAATAAAATAAACGAACAGCATTAACATCATGCAATCTGTAAACACAGCATTTTTCACCAGTCTCCATTTAATACAAGTGTAGGATGAAGTTAAAAACATATCTAGTCCAAGACCTTTTTTCTCCTAAGTTATATCAATGAAGTTGAGGTTGAAACTGAGAATATAGACAACCAGCAAAGTAACAGAAATGCATCAACAATCTATTGAGCCAAGGAGACCAGAACCAAAGCAGAAGAAGAGATGACAGAAGTAATAATAAAGATATTAACCATGCTGGTGTCTCAAACTGAAGAAATAGTGTGGCAGACTTGTAAGCATTAAAACCAAACCGCCTTTCCAGTTCAGAAGTGCATCTCTGTTTTTGGTTAATTTTCCAAATCACGGGAGCAGAACAGCTTTGGGAAAGGTACAGAAAGTATTTACAGTTAAATGAATCTGATGTGTAATTTCCCTTCACCTTTTTTTCTCTTTCAGATTGCAGATGAGGACGCCATCACGCCACACAAAAAGCAGACTGCCACAGTGACCTTCACTAACCCGTTTTCTCATCCTGTGAGTGGAGTACTGACTGTGGTCGGGGCCAGGCTGCTCCAGGGAAAACTTCAGTTCAGGTAACAACACTCGTCTGTTGTCTTTTTTTTTTACTGTACCAAGTTGGATGTTTCATGTGTCAGACGCCCAGTTATTCATGCAAATCAGTAATAGCTGCACATTGAATGAGCGAAGGAATTCAGTCATTGAAGGAGTGTCAGTGTGCGTTACACGGCAGTAAAGTATGTCTTTGTTGAGGAATGTTACACTTGTTCTTGTTGAGTGTTCAAGAAGGTGCGGCTATAACAGAATGTTCCCCCGCTGCATGCAAATTAGTTCACAAAAGGATCATGTTTAAATGTGTGCTAAGTTAAGACATTCACAGGGAATTCTTTTATCTTGACTGTAATAAACTAAATTGGTCACGTGCATATTTAAAAAAAGGGGGGGGGGGCAGTTTTAAGCATTAAAGATGGCCGCTGCAACAACATTAGACTAACAGTATCAAACTTAAATGGTCCCTAAGTTTAAACCTTATATAAAAACCTTATATATAAGCAAAACTTAATGTACTTCTATATTTAATGTCGTTTTCTTTTTTTTTTTAACTCTTTAACTCTTTTTTTGTGTCCTCCTGCAGGATGCCCTCTCTCATTCCAGGCAGAGGAGTGAAGCAGAGCATCACCTTCGTCCCCACCATGGGGGGAACAAAGATGCTGCAGGCGAGTCTGTCGCTCACAAACATGAACTCCACCATCAGAGGCTTCAAAATGATTTCTGTCAACAGAGCCTGAAGCTGTATTTCATCATGTTTCTGTGCCTTGCACATTTGGGAAACATTACTATACATTTCTGACATTGTTGTTATCTTGTCTCGGAATTTGTTGTTTGTGAATGTAAATTATCTTTATTTGTGTTCCTATTTATTTTGCTATTTATGTGTTTGAGCCGTGTTATCACATTGTACCAGATTATCTGGAGTTTTACTTGAAATTCAAAAGCTGCAGCAAAATACCTTTAAGATTATTGTACTTTTTTAATGTGTTTTAATCTTTTTTAAAAACTAATAAACAAAATGTTAAACAAATTGTTTTTTTAAATTATTTTTGTATGTGCGTGTATGTGAGTTTATATTGTTGCAGTTCCTTTCCTGCCCTGAGGAGGGAGACATTTCCTCAAAAAAGATCACTTTAGTTTGAAACCTCTTGATAACTGAACGTATTTCTCAAGGAATCATTTCATATTTTTTGTTAGTCATTTCCTCTGGTTTCATGCGCCTCTTGGAGAAGTAGTGCTGTGAAATCAAATGAATCTCGACACACATTTCTCCCACAATGCAATTAATTTATCTTTATTAATCTATCTTAACTGTCTGTCAAAACAAAGGGACAATAAAGCATTATATACAAATCAAAGCTGAGCCGACAGGCAGTGTGATCGGGCACATGCACGACCAGTTCATCTATTTTACAGATTATTAGAGAAATGAAAGAGGGACAGAAGGAGATGTGGAAACATGACAACATTTACAAACAGGAATCTAAAGGAAGGATTCGAGCTCCAGCCTGTAACAAACCATCATCTACACAAGCTTTGATTAAAGCATTCTTACAAGAACATACTTTCAGTCTTTTAAAAGAGATTATTATTTTTTTTTTTTAATGCAGGGAGCTTTTAAACTGTGTTTGGTGCTGTGAATTAAACTGATAATAAATAGATCACATTTTCATGGTGAAGAACATCAGACTATTTTAAAAAGGAGAAAGTTATCTGACATTTGTCTCGAGATTAATCTAATTGATCTATTACACGTAACAGCATTTCTTAAAATCTTGCTTCTAATTAATTCTTTAAAATACTAATCTCTGAGTGGAATATGATTTAAGTCTCATAAAATATCAAAGTAAACAAGGCAGAACAATCAAACAACAATTTGAGTTTGTCCATTCATGCAGATACAGCACTCTCTGTGTTCAATAGACAAATCAGTGCATCACTTCTCTTGCATAAAAAGTGGACCACATTTCGAAAAGATGAGGTGGACTGAATTTAAAAGCAGAAATTCATTTTAAAAATAAACAGTAAAAGCCATAGTTCCTTGGAGTTAGTTGTGAAGTTTTGGTCCTTTGTGTGACTTTGGTCTCTTATTTCGGTCCTTTTGGCTCCATGTTTACGCGTCCTGAATGCAGCCTTGCTTTGAAATCCTCTCAGTTCTTTTGGCTTTTAGCGTCAAAATATCCACCTGGGTGCTCATAAGAAATCACCAAACCTCTTTAAAAAAAGAAGAAGCAATTCTGGCTCTGAATCAGTCTCTTCTGGTGCACACTCATCTGAGAGCTGCACTCATGAGTTCAGAAGCTTCTCACGTTTCTGGGTTGGAAGAGCAAAATGAGACAGCTGGCGCCCTCTAGAGGTAATCCAGCTCCAGTGCATGGCTCAAAGCCTCCAGATCGGCCCGACAGGAAACTCTCCAGAACGGCATGTTCTTCTGAGAAAACAAAAAATCAAATCAAAGTCAAACACAGTTTTGATGTAAAACATGCACACCTAACACAACATTCTGTAGCAGCTTGTAGTGCTCCTGTGGATGCACTGCAGATGTGAAATATGGGCTGTGGTTTGAAGGGGGATTGTAGTATTTGACAAAGTATATGTGTTAGATAACATGTTGGCTTATAATGCACAAGGAGGATTTGCTGAACTGCCAAATCCAGGAAAAACAACATTTAAATGATAAATAAATGAAAACCTCAGGCACAGAAGCTTTGACATTGAACATGTATTTAAGTTAACTCATTAGTTGAGGCCCATTTTTTAAACACAGAGCACTAAATTATGAGATTGAGTTGTACCTTCTTGGCCACAGCCTCTTCTTCTGCTCCGTCTCCTATCACCACATACACTGCTCTCCGACCAAACCGCTGAGAGACTCGCTCAAAACAGCTCTCCTTGCCTATAAAAGAGAGACAAAATTGCTTAGAAGAATAAATAATAACTCATGAAGAAAGGTTTTATGGAAGTTTATTTATTTTATTGGCAACAGAAACAGAGAAAGATTGTCATTTTCTTTCTGAAGTGTTGTGTCTTTATTTTCCCCACCTGTCTTCGTGGCGCTGTAAATGTTCTCTATGGGGAACGCTGAGCCCAGACCGTACAGTAACACTTTGGACAGTGCAGGGATGAGCTGTGTGGTGGTTACCAACACGTTCACGCAGTTCGGCCTGCAACAGGACACAAACGTGTTTATTGCAGTTAAGCCATGACAGCTCAGAAGACACTTTAAGCTAAGATTCTTTCAACTCATAGATAGACATTGACAAAATGAAAAATAAAAAACCCCGATCTTTTACAGCTAATAGTTATTTTTAAATTAAGCCACGGTAGGATGAACACACCTGGAGTTGATGAGAGCCAGAGCTTTAAGTGCCTGAGTGAGCCACAGGTCAGTCAGCACCTCCATCTCCCTCCTCAGCTGTAACCACTCCTCTCTCTTTGGGCTGCCCAGTAAACCTGCCCATCAGGGACAAACACAAGATTCAGCATCAGTTTTGGTAAAATCCTTGATCCTTCATTGTTCAAACATAAAGGTCTCATCTACAGAGATCTCATTTTGAAGGCAAGACTGTCTGCTGCCAAGCCAAAACCTTAAAAATGTCAGTAATAAACCCTTTATTAAAGACATGCTGATAACAAAGTGGATGCACTTCTCTGATGAAGCTTATATAACATGCTAAAGCAAAAGCTAAGGATAAATCCCTGGCAAATGAATGAGGCTTTGGACGCTAGAATAGAGACCTGTCGTTAGGTAAGGGCCTCATGGCCTTATGGGCGTCCCTGACCAGGACTGTTAGATTGTGGTCTAGAAGGGGTTAATAAGAGCAATACTTGCACCAGGGTTGCAACTAGTGATCATTTAATTTAATTGATTGTTTAGTTTTCTGTCTAAAATGTCTAAAATATTCTCCATTTAAACACACATCTTTACATTTAGGAAGCTAGTGTATGTTTTTTTTAATGCTGAAACTAGTTATAAATTATCCAGATAGTTGCCTTTAAATGGACTGATGGATAAATAGCTGGAGTGCTAATCTGCATGTGTCCATAATGATAAATCATGACAATATCCTACTACTGTTTTTTGTCTCATTATTTACTCAATTATTTAGCTATTAAGGCAGAGAGAACATTTAGCAAACCTCAGACAAAATAACTTACACAGCTGTCGACATGGAACGAGAGCGGATCTTACCTCCAACATTATTCTTGTACGTGTTGTAGATCTCCTTGACTCTGCGATATCTAAAAGCCAGTTTCCTCATCCAGTCCACCCCTCCATGGACCCCCGACCCCAGGCACAGGGAGCCTGCCCCCGCTGGGCTCTGGAAGCCGTCCGAGCCGAAGTTGTAAGTGCTGCAGGATCACAATACAGGAAACAGTCAGGATATACATCATATAGACATGAGCTGCATTTTTTCCAGGGCTTCTTCTTACAGTATCATCTGTGTTTCAGAGGGGACGCTCGAAGTATCGCTTTAACTGCATTCATGGATACAGTTTGTAGCTCTAGGAATTTATTCAAACCATTTGGGTCGAGAACAAGAGGACTTTGCTTAAACCATTCATCAAATGTAGGGGCTTTTGCCAGTGCTACCACAAACATTTCATGGACAAGAAGGGGTTTCAAATTGAAAAACCTTGACACTGACTTTCAGCGGTGATTAAAACTTTGTCAGTAAGAGATCATACAGTATATACAGCAGAGAGACATGGGTAAATATCTAAAAAGGCCAAGTTTAATCAAATAAATACTTCAAAACAGTACAGTCTGGCTCTTTCTCAAATCACTCCTGAAAGAACCCAAAAGTGCTTCAACCAGTTTATGCAATAATAAAATGTCTGGACCAAGGGAGACAGAGGGAATGATAAAGAGAAATTTTGATGAGAAATGAAAGCGTTGGATAATCCTGTGACATATTATACTGCTGTGGAAGTCAAGGGGAAATAAAAGACATGCACATGCTTGCATGCATGAACACACACAGACGCAGAGAAACCCACACGCTCCTCGTCTCGCTTCCTCCTGTGCACTAAAAAACCCAGAGGGCAAGTCTGGTTCATAAGCCACACAGCACAATCTGTCTCTAAGCACAGCAACACAGGAGAAGCTTTACCTCAGGTCCTGCCCGTTGTCGTCTGATGCCACGTCATCAATATGAACCTGGTCACATTCCTGGGAAATGAAAGAGAGAGCGGATATATTAAGAGATCTATTTCAGAGTGGAGCGCTGCACAGGCAGGTTGCTGATCTTTAGGGGAGCCTGTAGGAGTGATAGCAGCTATAGAAAAAAAAAAGAAGCTTATATAAAAGTCAAGCAGGAGGAAATAAGGTGTCAGGATATAGGACAGTGAGGCGCCACAGATGAGACTGAGCTGTACCCCGGAGTAAATCTGCATTTTTTTTATTGTGGGTCCGAAGAAAGGCCTATTGTTTTTGACAAGCATAACTGTGTGCATGTTGTTCCTCTTTTGTTTCTTTATTGGTCTAAAATGCATCGAACCAACACGTCCGCAGGGAGAAAAACCTCAATGAAGCTGAAAAACGCAGCTACAGACAAAACACCTAAAGTGATATGCGGTTAAATAAAAGACTTGAAAACAAAGACTGGATTTGTAAAACTAAAACAAGGAGCTGGGCAAAGTTAAAAAAACATAAGCACATCTAGTATAAACTTTCTCCTAAAGAAAATCTCCTCTTTTTGTGTCTTAATCCAGAGTCAAGCATCAAGTCAATCCACACACATGACCATGCACACACATGTGGGAAAGCAGAGTGATAGTATAACTCGTAGTTGTCACGCGGTGACCTGGGACAGACAGGGTCTCCTATCCTCTTTCAGTCGTCTTGAGCCAGATGGAGACGCTACCTCATCTTCCCTCCATCTCCACATAACTCAACTCTCCTGGGCTTTAACCCTCCTCCCACTCAGGTGCCATCCGCCCCCACAGAGCCGCTACAACTGACCACACAATACACAAAACCCCTTTAGATCCACATATAGAATTATAATAAGACTAATAGGCATAATAAGACAAAATACAAGAAGCAAATAGTGTGTATGAAAACAAAGCAATCAAATATATGATGATAAAAAGGTAGTATGTTGGCGTCACTAAGGTTTGTTAAACATGTAAGAAAAATTGTTTAGAATAAAAAACACACAAAAAAGGAGAGATTAAAATATAAAACAAAGGAAAATTTGCAGTTAATAGAGGTTAATTGTTGCAGAGTATTGGTGCATTTTTATTTAGTAATTATATAATTTGCATTTAGAAAACCAGCTGCAGAAGATCCAAAACACAGCAACGGATTATAAAAGGCAGACAAAGATTTACTTGTGTTGGCCGGTCCTAAACCATTAAGAGCTTTGCAAACAAGTAAGAGAACATTTAAATCAAGCATGAAAGACACCGAGAGACAGTCCAAATCAGCTCAAACTGATAGGATATCCCTTTTTCTTGTTCTAGTTAAAAATTTGACAGCAGAGTTCTGAAATTATGCACCCAATGGATTGTTTTTAGAGATCTTTGAAAAGAGAATTTGCAGTAATATAATCAACTTGGGATTAAAGCGTGAACAAGTTTTCCTTCACCTTTTTGAAAAAAGCAGCTGAACGATTGTTTATGTCTAAAGTGAACTCTGCTAAAAAATGTACTGAATCTCGAAGCTTATAAGAAGTTATTGTTCCTTTTCTATAATTAATAAGAAAAAAGTTACAGAATTTACCATATGCCACATTTAAACAGCAGAATGTCAACTTAAAGCTTTGACTTTGATTAAGCAGCCATAAAAATTACAATTATGCAGCCGTCTGATGGCATTACAATTATGACAGCACTCACAGCACTCACAGCCACTCATTTGCTCGTATGTGCTGACATGGGAAGGACAACATAATTGTACCTCGAGACTTAACAGCCGTTGTCAGCCCTCTGTGGCCGACTGCTTTAGAGATTTACTGAGCCATGACAACAAAAGAGGGGATAAGGAGCGGGTTTGCAAATGGCTTTGTTGGCTCCTTTCCCTCCTCTCAACTGTTCCTCCTCCCATTTGACTAATTTTCCTCTCCGATACTCAGACACACACCTATAATTACGGGACAATGTGTACTTGTTCTCTCTCCACGTCCCTCTCTAATCTCTTTTTTTCTTTGTCAGAACACTGTTGAGGAATGCGGGCTGGGGGACTTTTCAGTCACTAGCAGGTAGTAAAACGGCTTTTTAAGGGAGTTCTTCTTGAGTCATTCTTTTTAGCGATTGCATCTATGTCCATGTTAACAGTTTAGGGTAGCAGGAAAGGTCCTACTGTAAGAGCACTTTTGCCAGCAGCCTAACTCCTTCTTCAAATGTTATTGCTCATCTGAGGAGAGCAAATTGTTAGGAAAATGCTGTAGTCAGAGCAAATAGAAAATGCATTTATGTGAGGGGATTTCTACAATGACTGCCACTGTGCCTAATGCCAGGTTAAAAAAAAAAAAAAACAGCTCCAAAATGTCAGTACTGTTGCTCGGCTGTTACCGGGGAGGTTTTCAGCTCAAGAATATGCCAATATGTACCATTTGATATGTTCTCACTGCAGCCTCTTTTCAGTTAGTATTTCCACAATTATTGAAACATGGGAAAAATGCTTCAAGGGGAAAATCAAGTAGTAAGATTTCTTTGTGAGGTAAGGCTTAATTCCTACAGTAGGATACGAGTTAAAGAGGGAAAAAAAATTTTTTTTCTACACTCACCTCCAGGTCATTGAAGAAGAGTCTAGAGTCGGCCAGGTTAAAGATCATCTCCTCCATCCACAAACCAAGAGACACTGCTTTAGAGGAGTCCTGGTAAACACACACACATAAAAAAATAAACACAATAGTTAATATATTGCTTAAAAAAAACATAGTTGTACTTTTAACTTCGCTGATTTTTGTTGGACCACATTATAAATGTTCTTTATGGTTTCTCGTTTTTTAAAGATATTTTCGGGCCATTTTTTGTCTGTATGGGATTGGACAGCTGAAGAGAGAGGGAGGAGAAACGACATGCAGCAAAGGGCTGATGTCGGATCTGAACCCACGGCTGCTGTGACGAGGACCACAGCCTATGCACATCGGGTGCGCAAACATACAATAACCACCAGGCTATCCGATGCTCCTCTTGAAGGCTTCCTTAACATAAATTACAACAAATGAATCCTTCAACACATTTAACTTCCTATTCATCAAATGTGTGTCTCAGTGGGGATGACATGTTTTTGTCCTGAGGCATGTGTTGTGTATATATGCTGCAGTCACACATTTCCCCTCAGGCACAGTAAAGACTTTTATCTCTAAATCAAACAGAACCTGAAACAGTAAACCTCAGCTTGTTTTTGACCTCATTCATAAGAATGACAAATCCTGGACCACTTCAGGAGTTGCACCCTTATTACTGTAATTCATTTATTAAACAATTGACTCACAGGCTTATGTGCAGACTGATGGTTTAAGAGGTTTGGTATTTTTATAAAATAATTAGTTAAACCTTATTATTTCACATCCTTGCTGCTGTAATTAATCTTGTCATGTCAGTGCAGCCGCCTGCTTGTCTGCCTTTCATTCACTATCTCTGCAAACTCATCATCTCTGGGCTGACACAGGTTTTGGGGAGAGGCATATGTGAATATTTATCTGTCAATCAAAGTCTCTGTTGAGTCTAACCTTCACGAGCCTCCTTTTGAGCTTTGTTATTCTGGAGATGTCTGAACGAGACAGACAGTTTCACCCAAATCTCTCCACTTAATTGTTTTTCTCTTTCATTCAATTATTCACAGCATCCTTCAACTCAATCGATGTTATTAACGGTTGAATCTTGGTAAAAACCGACGAGGTATATAATTCAATAAAATCGATGTATTCATTTATCTCATGTATTTCCATGTTATTGCAATGATTAGTGGGTATCGCCATAATCATTGGGGTTTCTTCTGTGGATAATAAGAGTCTTTACAAAATGTACTGCTAATAATATCAGCGTAAGCCATTTGATTATTTCAATGTGCACTTTGGACTCTGTATAAGTATATCGAGTTCACTCCAAACACACTGGTGTGTGGCCACAAGCTGCTTGCTGACAAGCAACGGTTAACATGGATAATGTTGCAAAAAGCTCGCAGTATGGAAGTGTTTGAGCACCGTCACTTAATGGTTCGGTTTAGTGGATATCGATCAAGGTTAGGGTTTAAATGTGTAGTTATTAATTACATAACTAACACACCCTCTATGATGTAGTTATTGTTTGTCATTGTGATGGATTTCACTGTATAAACAGTTATTTACAACAAATTCCCCCCTGAGATTCTTAAGTATTTCTGATATTTAATAGCTTTCTATTTTATTTTCATTTGTACAGATTGCCATAAAAATAATCAGAAAGGGAGGATAATAACTGCAGCAGATTTAGAAGTTAAGAAACAATAACCTGAAGTCACTTTGTCAATCACAATCCTGTTTCTAAAACAGTTGGGACACCGTGCAAATTGGAGATAGAAACAGTGTGTGATGATTTGTAAAACATTTAAAAGCCGTATTAGTTGTAAAAAGCATAAAGACAACATATAAAATTTTAGGAAAATGAGATGCCCATTTGGAATATGATCCCAGCAACACCTTTCAAAAACAGCTGGGACAGCATCAAAAGATTGGAGAAGTAGTTGTGAAATCAAATCTCCCTATTAATAAGGTAAAGTGGCAACATGGCTGGACACTAAAAGTATCCCAGAGAGGCTGAGTCTTTGTGAAGTAAAGATGGTGAGGAGTTCACCACTCAGTGAAAGACTCTGCAGGCAAACAGTCCAACAATTTAAAAAAGAAATGTCCCCTTTTTTCAACATTATATCTTTCCATCATCACCCACTAGCCTCTTTCTGTTATTTTCTTTTCACATGGAAAAAACCCAAACAATACTCAGGCATTGCATAACACAAGCTTTGGTTCCGTTTTTTAATAAGCAAATTATAAATCTTCACCCGCAAAAACACATAAATTACAATCTGTGGGCAGCCTGACAGTCGAACTGCATGGGTGTGGTGTTCAAGACTACAAAAGCAGGTGTGTGTCTGTGTGTGTGTGTGTGTGTGTGTGTGTGTGTGTGTGTGTGTGTGTGTGTGCGTGTGTGTGTGTGTGTGTGTGTGTGTCTGTCTGTGTCTGTGTGCTGTATGGTTTTGATGGCACTGTTTGCTCGTCTTTGCCAGCGAGACAGGAGAAGAGGAGCGGTGTCAGCCAAAGGTGACTGGTAGATTAATGCGTCTGAAATGACAGGCAGATCTGTCCTCTGGCTTAAAAAAATGATATGAATGGGTTTGATGACACATGTGTGGTAAACGATGACATGTACAAAATAACACCCTCCAAATGAAAGTCTGTAAAAAGAAAAGGTAATTAAGGACAAAGGGCGGAAAAAGTTCAGCGTGGGAGGATGACAAGGAGAAAAAATTGAGGAGTGGGAAGGATTGAGAAACTGGCCAGAAGAGGAAGATATGAATTGAAAGGGGGAAGGAGGAGGCATTAAAGGCTTAAAGAAGGATTGTCCTGCTTGTCTCATAATTAAAATAATTATCTGTAATCACCCTCCTTCAAAAACGACTACTAAATAAAAGCCTTTTCCCCATAATCCCAGAGAGGAATTCAAGAAAAATGAAAAAGGCAAGGAAAAGACAATAAAGGCACCCAAGCATTCAGTTCCCACCTTTACTCTTACACAGGGAATGTTTGATATGAAAGGCAGAGCTTTGGGGAAAGAAAATTCTCACACTATAGAGGACAGAGAGGGCTGCTGTATGATAGATGAGATAATGGAAGAGCAGTTACAGGGGAGGGAAGTGACTCCTCATGTGGATCTCTGTTCACCTCTGGTGAAAACAACTGTCTTTCAACACGCCCATTAGTCTTTCCTGCACGCTGAGCCCGGACTTGCCTTTACGTATAGCTCCAAACATTTGTTTATGATAAGAGCTTCATAGGCTGGTAGACATAAAGCGGTGAAGTGGAGATAATTCATGCCAGAAAAAAAGTTCAACATGCTTGTCAAAGAAAGATAAGTTGGCAGGAAATTTCGGATGAAGGGGTGTTACTGGCTTGTAAACTGTCTTAATGCTTTGGATTGTTAATCTGTTTTTCCGCTGTCACTCATTTAGTTCCTCTGCTGCATGTCTGAGTTTTGATGTCAGAGTCCATCCAACTGAGCTTCCCTGGATCCAGCAGCAGGGTGTTTGGGTGGTGGGAGGAATCAGGAATTTTTGGCACATGAGTCACATTTCAACACATCCACTCTTGCGCTCCATCTCTCTTTTTCTTTCTCTTTCTCCCATGTTTCTCTTTTTCGACCCCCCTCTCCGTGGCAGGAAAGAAAGAAAAAGAAACAACGTTACGCATGGCCCGCCGGGGGGGCAAGAACCGATCAGAAACTCTGCTCTCAAACTCCCATCAGCCTTGTGTCAACCCGCAGGGGGACCGTGAGAATTCAAAACACGCATCCCCGGCCAAAACCAAGAAACGCACCGCTGTCCGCCCCTTCGTCAGCCGCCTGTCTTGTTATGTAAAGGTCCCGCTGGCTGTCAATCAGGCCGCAGGGTGCCGGGGTAGCTAAACAACCCCGGTGCATTATGAAAAGAAACAAGAGGGCAGGAAGGCAAAACAGTCAGCGTGTGAAAATGCTCAGGGATGAGACCCAAAGGTGGAGGGGACTCTAAAACATTTGCCTGTTATTAAAATAAGCAATGAGACAAAGGATGACTTGACCAGAGTGTAATTACACGGGTGTTTTTCTTTGCCAACATACAGAGCAACAAACTGTTACAGTGTGATGAGCTACAGCACGTACTTCCTCTTACAGTAAAAGACAAAGGGAAGGGTGGTATCAGCCTACCTTGCCAAATCGTGAGGAGAAGGTTCCCGTGAGGAGCGAATGGAAAATGATGATGGTTTCATCCAGGTCCCAGATAAACACACGCTGCAGTAAAATAACAGATATGTAATGTTAACCTCATGAAAGTTTATGTGTGTGCAAGTGTGATGGAGAGAGAGGGGGAGAGAAAGAAAGACAAATATTTTACAGAAAGACAGTGTGAGTGTGTGTTTACCTCTATATCAGAGTCCAGAGGTGGAGCAGGGTCACTGACTCTTTTTCTCCCCCTCAGCTTCCCATCTGAACCCCTCCGTGCCGGGACCCCCTCCTCTTTACCTGGGGTTGGGGGACTGGGCGGTGGGTGGTACTCTCCTAGAATACAAACATTTCAATCAAGGAGACTTTGTTTTAATATATAAGTATTAACTAGTAACTAGAACAAAAATTGTCTGCAGAAAAAATATCATGTATGTATTTGGTAAGTAGATTCAGCTATCTTTGTTGCGGTGTTCCTCAAGGGTTAATTCATGGCCCACTTTTTTTTTCACTTTGCGTTTATGGTACCCTTACTTTTTATAGCGTTCCTTTGTAAAGCCCTGTACAATACAGTCAATGTTAAGAGTGCTTTTGTTTAGGGTATAGAAAGAGTGAAGTGTAATATTTTATTATGTTGTAATTAATTTTATGTTAAAAAAAGCAACATAAAAAAACCTAAAACTAAAGTATATAAACAACAGAGACCCAAAGAAGGTTTTGTTGTTTCTTACCTGTGTGCGATTCTGGGCTGTGATTTGGCAGCATGACGGAGTGTTCTGCATGCTGATAGGCTAACGGAGCAGTGATGGCTGCAGGGCTGATGTTGCTGCCTGTTATATAGGGGCTGTTGTAGTGATGTGAGTTGTAATACGGAGAGTACTGGCTCTGACTGTAGCTCGAGTATGCTGAAAACTCCTGTCAACATGAAAACAAAAACCTTATTT
>NC_083618.1:17045197-17050197 GCF_963584025.1 Labrus mixtus | reverse complement strand
GGATCCGTTTTCTACAACTTCAAGCACCAAACAACAATAGAAAATTGTAAAGGGGAAAATTAAAAGTTCCTCAAAGTGCACGATTAAATTCATTTAAGGTGGAAAAGATTTAACATCATTTAAACGCTTCGATTTGAAAGGCATTTCAGAGAAAAAATACAACATACTAGAAAGAAGTTCTGCAGATCTACTTGAAAATGTTGTGACACGTGTTGTCAACACTCACCTGAAGTAGGAACGAAGAGTTCTTAAAAGATAATGGAAAGCCCTGCAAATGAAACAAGAACAGTCTCTAGGTAAGTTAACGTTTAAACAAATCAGGAAATGTTAAATTAAAGTGGATAAAATGTTCATCTAACCTAACCGAGTTGTAATGTGGTGCTTCGGACATGTTAATGTGATACTAAATGACACTTATAATTATTCGCAAATAATATTTTCACAATTCCAGGGGAATTTTGTAATGCATTAGGAGAAACTGTAAAGACAAAAAAACGCATTGCAGATTTTATAAAACACATTTTATGTAGAGTTATAAATAATTCACCTACATTTGTCAACTAATTATTTGGACAAAACCATGTTTATCATTTTTGCTTAGGTTTATTTTAGGTTTCATTTAATCTGCTTTTTTGACTTCCACAGTGAACCTGGTGATTTCAGTAAATCCCGTCCCTTTCATCTGTAGCACTTTCTTTGTAGTTTTTGCTCTCTCACCTGCCTCTGTGAAGAGAGCTTTATCCTCTTTATCTCGTCACACTGCTGTTAGTCAGGTTCCTCTCTAGCTGTCAACTCTCCTGTGGAAACAATAGCATACACACACCATCAGGACACAGGTATGCAGGTGACTGACACATGGAGACGAGCCTCAGGGCCTTGTTGCAGCAGGATGAGGAGGATGGAGTTTTTTTTACTCCATGAACACAGTTCAAGAGTTTATTAGGGCTGAGAAAAGAAAGAGATTAAGATAAATGTGGTTTTGGTGTGAAGCCTTACATTGTGAGAGTCTCTGACAGCCAAAATGAGTTTGACGAGTTTCAAGGGAGAATGTAACAAAATGCTTCTCTATAGGGAACTGCTGACTCACTCTGCTGTTTGGCACCAGTGTCGCGCATACTGTGTGCAACTGTGTAGAGGAAATAAACTCAGAAAAAAAAAGCCAGAACATGCCTGGCAATAGTCCAAAAAGTCAAAATAGTAGTGCACAGGGGTTTCACAACTCTCAGTTTGACTGGGGTCATATGCTGGTGATAGGATGAGACAAAAGAGCTTTATGAGACAGGAGAGAGTGAAAAAGAAGAAGAGGTTATTTGTCTTTGTTTCTCAGTGTATTTCTGTGTTTGTAAAAGTCTGATCCAGGGAATAGTGCAACACATTATGCAGGGCTGCTCAAAGGCAATATTGGATTTATTATAAATGCATTGATTTATCAGATATTTAATCCAATAAATGAGTAACACCTACCTCATTGGCAGTGGTGACAGAGAGAAATAACTAAGTATGAATAATCAATATTTATCCTGATGATTTTATTACACTATGAAGGTCTGAAGAGGCATCTGTATAAATTTCAGTCTGTTCCATAACCAGATAAAAACTCCTCACTAGAGCTTTAATTATCACACTTGGCGTTTATAAAGAATTATTACATACTTTGATAGATGTTTTTTGTCTACCTGTGTTACCAGCCACATTAACAGAAATGACATAAGATAAAAGAGTGAGAGATTAAAGGGCTTAGAGACGGGAGGGAAAGGGAGGTTTTAGCTCAGTAAGCTGGAGGTCAATAGGTCAATGCCACATGAATTAGTCTAAGGAGGAAGCTGGAGGAGGTCAGTCTGTCTGACTGCTCATAAAAGGAACTCAGAAAAACACAGAAGTAAATCTGAAGCAACACAGACTGCAAACATTTTTAACTAAAGTCAACTCATCTTTATTATTGAATCCAAATGAATGTGGGCAGGAGCCACACTTCTGATATAGTTTGCACCTGGTCTCTGATTTCCCTATGGAAATCCATTTTAATTCTACAGAATGCATCAAAATATTAGTCTTTTACTTTTTCAACCTGACAATTCACAGTAGAAAAAAGTAATGAACTCAGGGATGGCTTTCAGAGTCGGGTGTGCAGCAGTTACTGTACAACAGAGTGTTAATAATACCAGAGTTTTAAACTTCAATACGATGGTGGTAAAAAAAATTAACGGTATCATACCTATCTGTAACCACGGCAACAAAATTTGAGTTCTAGGCACCAATTTTTTATGTATTCACGTTTTTAATTTCCAAAAAGTTCAAGAAAACTCCTGCACAATGTCTAAATTGCATAAAAACCTTGGCAATGTTTTGGACAGTGTTTTAGTTGTCCCCTTATAGGCTATGGACATAATTTGTCTCAATTATCACTAATAATCCAGTTAAACCTACATTTGAATTTTAATGGACCTGCTCTCTTTCTTTCACTTGGGGCAGCATTGGGTTAAAAATATGACAGACATATAAATGAGTACATTTTGTAATAAGATGCTCAACAATCAAATTTGCACCCATTTTCTGTCTTTTTTTAAACATTTAACTATCATAAAACAATAAAAAATAACGTGCTTGTGTTTTCTTGTTTATTAAATCCTGATGATTCTCAACCCTGAACAGTCTCTCTCTCTCTCTCTGCCTCTACTGTGTGTCTGTCTCTCTCTCTCTGCCTCTACTGTGTGTCTGTCTCTCTCTCTTTGCCTCTGGGCCATTCCAATCTGGCAAAGCTGCAGCTAACTGCCCGACCCCTGACCTCGCTGACAACACGCCGACAGAGACAGATGACAGTCATGAATTATAGGGGCAGTGAGGTTTTACTGCAGCAGAGATGAAGAAGAGGTTGACAAAAGTAAAAGCTGTCCGAGCAAGAGACCAAAGTGACAGAAACTGAGAAAAGTCCGCTGACCAATAGCAGCTTCAACAATCCTCACACTCACAGCGTCCCTCTTGTTGTACTCGCATCATTACAAGCAGAATTTCGGACTAAATAGCAAAGAAAACAGACCCATGTTGTTTCAGTTCCAGCTGATGGAGCTGCCCTCCTGGTTTTAAAAACACCCATGACAGCCTGCAGTATTTTAAATACTTAAGAAATGCTTTAACCATTAAGGAGCCACAAAAACTTCCACCTGTGCAACTGACCGTAAAATAAACTGCAATAAAACAGACTGTAACTGTGACACTACAGAGGTGATTTAGTGTTTCATGTCTCCATAGCCTTGTGCACTTATGTAAAAAGACGAGGGTAGAAACTACTGGTATACAATTTGTATAAAGATTTTCCAGTTGAGATTTTTTAAAGTAAAGATAACTTAAAGCTAAATTGTATTATTTTTGGTCTTGTTTTAACAAAATCTGAAATATGACTTCTAATATAAATCACATGTTTTCTTGTGACCTTCCACCTCAGAAATGACCCTTGTAGCCATTAGAGACTGTGATCTGACCTTCATCACGCGCAGACTGTGAAGCTCCAGAGAGCAACACTGATCCCTCAGCACAGAGGAAAAATAAGAAAAGTGCTGTTTTTCTTTTCATTTCCAGGGATCAAAAAGTAAGAGCATCGCCTGTTCTGAGTCCTTTTGACTTCAGCTGCATCCCTGCAACAGTCCCGTATGTACCGACACACAAAGATAAAAATTCTGCGTGATAGCAAAGGCACTTCCTGGTTCAGGGTGAGGCCTGGAAGGAGGGCGCACAAGGCCATGGGAACTGCAGGACACCGGAGGGAAGATGAGCGGAGCTCAGCAGTGATGTGGAGAGCCGAGAGCTGAAACCAAAGCTAAAACAAACCCAGCAGGGCCACAGGGGGCCGCAGGGGGGCCGAGGGGCCACAAGGCCAGTCCCACCAGCTTCACCTGGGTCTCAGGGTTCTGCAAGACCACTGCTTCTTTCACGGATATCAAGTTCTTGCCTTTGTGCTGATTGATTACATCACAGGATGGAGGATTGTGCTTTAAGGTGACCTGCTATTTGAGACAGTTAAAGGAATACAGAGAGTTTATGCAGATTTACCTGCTGCTTAGCTAAGCTGTTGAGTGAGGAAACTTCAGATGTGCCAACTAGCTGCATTATCAGGCGGGCCTCATGCTCAGAACAAGATATGTTCAAAAACAAAGCTGGTCGTACAACCTGTTATCAAATCACATCTGAGGGCAAATTCTTTTATAGTTGTTTCCAAGAGCAATACACTCAAACGATTGAAAAGGCAGCTGTCTAAAGAGGAGGGGTAGGCAATTATTGTTTGGGTCAGATAAGATATAATACAAAATTAATGAATAGAGTATGATTTGATACCGTATGATAGGATAAGATAAAATAAGATACAATATTAAACAATAAATACATCTTTTATCACAGCATTTTTTTGTTCTTCTTAGCCTCATGAAGTTACTCAAATTATGATGCAGGCAGCCCCCTCCTCCAACTCTGACATGAAAAACAACTTAAGGAAGGTATTTCAGGTTTTGTTCGACAATTAATAAGCACTTTTTTTTTGGGCCATGAACTATCCAGAGACTAGTGATATTCTTGGAGCTCCTAATCAAAGCTAAGAAATCCAAGCCAAGCAATGCAGTTAGATGTAAGTGCATGTAAGGATTATGGGTACACAAATATGTACCCAAACTTTATATCTAAAAATCACAGAACTGTCAAACTAACAGTGGCTGTCAAACTGTATTTTCATGAGTCTCAATGTGTCAGCATTTAGTAACACTGACTACATCTTGATTTATTAGCTTGAGGAACATTTGAAAAATATTATCCACAACAAATACAAACAAACTTAAGAATAACTTATTGTTTATCACTTACAAGTTCACAAAAAAAAAAAACCTGGCATGTCTGATGCCTTTTGCATCTGTGTGTCATCAGGTTCACTCAAAGCTGGATTAAAAGAAATGAAAAATTCAGTCCAGACCATTTAATAAAACAATCACGAACAGATTGTCACATAAAAGGTCAGC